>NW_024340370.1:0-27546 GCF_003473485.1 Medicago truncatula
AGAGTAGGGACCAACTGGAAATCCGGGAAGGTGAAGCAACGGAAACTCGGGTCATAAAATTGCACTAGAGTGTGCACGAGCTTCCCTTCAACATTAGTCCGGAGAATAGTAAGAAAACCACCATACCGGAGTCGGAAACCTGTTTGATTCTTAACCTTGAGTGCTAATTCTCTCAAACTAACCAAATCAACCTCCTTGAACTTGTAGGATTTAGTCTTCTTCATACCTGTAATGTTTACAAAGCTTTTTAATTTGTCTAATCCTTTGATGAATGCATGAGAAAAAATTATGCATGAATGCATGTATGCATGATTGTTTTTTTTTCAATTACAGAGAAAACATGGAGGGTTGAGATTAAAGTCGAGGAGCCAAGGGCGGACACGGTGCCCGGTAAACTAGGGTTTAGGATAATAGTAACCAAGGTTCTAATCAAGTTCCCAAACTACAACCTCTCTTACGTATATCATGGTAGCACGGGACAACGTCCGTTCCATGTTTATTCGCAAGAAGGTCTAGCTTGAGTGTAGTATCGCGTGACGACTAAAATTCGAGACAACACTCGGTTTAGCCACCGCACTACGTCCTAAAAAAAGGCCAGGGATGGGTTTGGTAACTACGGTCCATAGCATCGTCGAACAATTGAAAGCAAAGTGCCTAAGCATGACAACACACGCCGAAAATATTACTTTCAAAATGCCTCAGCTATGTGAGATTGATCGTATAACCCAACACACGAGGCAACCCTCGGATCGAATTGTCGATTATATCTCTACCTATTCATAAGTTCACTCAGCCCGGGTATAGGACTTTTGATATTCTCACCCCACACGTCAAATGAAAATAAACAAGTATTCACATATGTAAGCAATAAAACAAAGCGTAAATATAAACTAAGGAAAACTAGGCGTGACCCGCTTAAAAAAAAGTCCCCAGTGAAGTCGCCATTTCTGTTATCGTGATTTTCGGGTGTCAAGTCATAAATTAGGCTTGAACCTTTCAATCTTTGATATTCTCTATTTTTTCTTGGGAAGGGCAAAATTGAGAAAAAACCCTTAGATTCTAAGTTCGGGGGTCGCTTTCGCTACGGGAAGGTGTTAGGCACCCGGAACGATTATGGTATTCCATAAGAACCGTTCTCCTAAGTTTATTTCTACGCTTTATTTTTAATGCTACTTATAAAAGAGGAAATTTACTTATGTTAAGAATGGGGGGAGAAAGTGTTTGAGGTTTTATTTTAGTGGACTTGGAGAGGTTTTGACCTCATGCCTACATACCCATTTAAGGGATCAAACTCCATGTAGTTCTCTCTCAAAAAATGTTTTTTTGTGTGTTTGGTTGATTTTAGTTTTTGTTGGAAAATGGTTTTGAAGAAGAGAAAGAGGCCTTAAAGGCATAAGAGAGAAAAATGGTGAATGGTTGGTTCAATTGTTATTTAAAAAAGTCCAAGTAGGAATTAGGATTCATTTGGATTTGTTTAAGAAAATAAAGGGAAAAAAAATTCAATGGAGTTTTGACTCCAAGGTTTGTTTGGAAAAATTTGAGTGATGGAATTGGTTTATTATTTTTTTTGAAAATTGGCATTTGTCTAAAAAATCGCGTTTCCTAAGCATACATCTAAACGGTAAACATGCAACGTGTGCGTGTGTCGGTGTACATCACTTATAGTGTCCATAGTCCTTTACATTGAGTCCTAAATACATGCTATGGTCTTGCAAGGAATTTAAAAAAAAAAAAAACTAATCTATCTAAAATTATTACAAACCCAATTGATATAGAAATGGATAGAAAAATGATGCCAAAACTATGGGATGAATGAAATGTGAGATGAAATGGTTAGTATCATAAGGCATAGAAATAGTAAAAAGGTAAACAAAATTGAATAGAATAGCAAGAGAGAAAAAAAGTAATGAAATGAAATAAAGTGGCAAAATATACCTAAAATTGGTTATGACACTTAGACATGCATATGACCTATAATCCCCTCATTATAGCAATGTTAAAGGGGTTTGATTTTGAGCTATAATGTGGGAACAAATAGGACATATTCAAACCAAGAATCATGACACATTTTTTAAAGATATTTTACACTTTATTTCTTGATAAAAACCCACATTGCTTGCAAAACAAGAAAGACATGAAAATCTACATCCACAATCAGCAAGACATACACATGATCAGCAACTCATTCACCATGAAATTTCACATCAATCATCCATATCACATGCCAACATTTTATGAGAAAATATACCACAAAAATACACAAACTTAGGTCAAACACAAAATTAATCAAGAAGAAATAACACACACATTTTTATCATTTTTTTAAACCACTGAAAAATATCACAAAAGTGTTAAAATGTGTTAAGAAACATATGACAATTTTTTGGAATTTTTAGAGAAAAGATTGAGCACGCAGAGGTTCAGTTAGCAAAAAAGCAGGGTTCAGATAGCAAGAAAAATGGCAAAAACGCAAAAAAAGCAAAGCCCAAACCAACAGCCCAAAACCGGATCACAGGAAAGTACCAGGACCGTTAGATTGATCCAAGAATTCAAGACCTAGATCTAACGGTTGAGAATGAAGGAAGGCGAACCGGACCGGTCTAAGCGCCTATATAAGGACACGGACTCCGGTCCAATTCATTTCCTTCTTTCTTTCTCTCTCTAACTTGTACGCTCTCTCTCTCTCTTCTCTCTTCCCTCCTCGCCGGTTTCTGGATTGAGCGGCCGGAGATGATGAAGCTCGGCCGGAAACTTCATCTTCTCCGGCGAGATCTCCAGGTTCCGGTAACCTAGATCCTCACCGGAAAAACACAAATCTTACATCAATCAACTCGTTTTCTAACCCTAAGTACGAATTTAACACTGGTTTTCACATGCAAGGTTCGAATCAACGTAGATCTAGAAATTTCTTCACGGTTTTCGAATGAAATTTTTTTAGGTTTTCCAGTTTTGAATGAAACTTCTTAAAACTCCATAGATCTACATTGATTTGTCCTCGTTGTTGTTTTTAAGCAAGAAAGATGAAGTTTATGTGTTTACCTGTGGTTTCAATCGGAGATTTCGAACTGGAATCTTTGGAAAACTTGAATCTTGGTGCTGTTTGTTGATTTTTGTGTGAAAACCGAAAATAAATCGGTGTTCTTCTTCTTCACCGGTTTAGATTCCTGTTTCTTTCCTTCTTCTTCATTTTCTCACTGATTCCTTCGTGATCGGTGCTGGAGTTTGCCAATGGCGAATTCGCACCTTGAATTGCGCAGGAAACCGATTCGATGATGAAGATTCAGTGATGAATCTCTGAGAATCGCGAAAGATCTTGTTGATTATCTGTTGATTTGTACTGATTTGTGATGTTTTGTGTTGATTGGTGTTGATTCTGGTGGAATTTGGAAACGGTTAGGGTTTGAGTGTTCTTCGTGATTTCTGGAAACTGTTGAGTTTTGATCTTTGAGAGCAGAAAGAGAAAGTTGGAAAGTGTTTGTGATGTGGCGTGTGATTAATGGATCTGATTCTGACTTGTACAGTAAATGTGCCTTTTATAGGCTGCCAAGTGTAATTTTGGACCAATGAGGCGCTGCCATCTGGACTTGGACCTTTCTGTAAAAAAAGAAAAATAAAAGGACTAATCTGCAATTACGAAAAAGGACTAAAAAATGCAATTTTTAAAAAGTATTGGACTAAAATGCAATTTTAGAAACTGTTTCAGGGACTAAAATGCAATAAAAATAAAATTGGACTAAAATTGGTAAATTGAACAAAACGTAAAGTGAAACCAAAAAATAAAATCAACAAAAGGACTAAAACGAACCAATTACTGACATGAGGTATTTTAAAATACCTCCCTGCCGAAATTTTGACAGGAAAAGACCAAAATGCCCCTAGGGACTAAACTGACTCAAACTGACTCAGATGCAATTTCTGAAATGATTTTTAAACAAAGACTCAACAATGATTTGTACAGACAAATTGAAAAGACTCAGAGGCAAACACAGGGACTAAAATGGGTTCCACTGTAGGAAATGACCAAAATACCCTTTTGTATGATTTTTGAAATAAAATGCAAGAAAAGTAATGCGACGTTTCAGAGAGTTCTTAAATGGCTTGTAATGTCAGAAAAGACAGCGGCAGTAAAATACGTGTAAAAAGAGAGTAAAGATTCAGAGTAAAATAACAGAGAATTGACAAATATCAGTGTTAAAAAGAAATTTGAACGAGTATTTTTAGGTCCAAAATCAGGGTATAACACATATCAAAATCATGCATATACTATATAATTATAATATAATTGCCTAAACTCAATTAAATAACGATTAAACGAAAGTGGGCGTTACAACTCTCCCCCACTTAAAAGATTTTCGTCCTCGAAAATTTACCTCAAGCAAACAACTCTGGATAAGACTCCAGCATCTTACTCTCAAGCTCCCACGTCAAGCTTTCACCAGTCGCTCCCGTCCAAACGACTCTCACGAGAGGTATCTCCTTGCCTCTCAACGTCTTCACTTTACGATCATCAATCCTCACCGGTAAAGTCTCTACCGTAAGGTTGTCTCTAACTTGCACATCGTCACTTTGGATTACATGTGATGGATCCGGAACATACTTTCGAAGTTGCGACACATGGAAAACGTTGTGCAAATTCGAAAGATGCGGCGGTAAACCCACTCGGTAAGCCACCGTTCCAACTCTTTCCAATATCTGATACGGACCAATGAACTTCGGGGTCAACTTCTTTGACTTCAAAGCACGTCCTACACCAGTCATAGGAGTGACTCTCAAAAACACGTGGTCTCCTTCTTGGAACTCAAGATCTTTCCTACGCTTATCATGATAACTCTTTTGTCGACTCTGCGACGCTTTCATTTTCTCTTGGATCATCTGAACTTTCTCAGTAGTTTGCTGAACAATCTCTGGTCCTAAGACCACTCTTTCTCCTGATTCAAACCAACACAACGGAGTTCTGCATCTCCGACCATACAAAGCCTCGAACGGTGCCATTCCAATACTAGAATGATAATTATTATTATAAGTGAACTCGATCAACGGAAGATGACTGTCCCAAGTTCCTCCTTGTTCAAGAACACAAATTCTCAACAAATCCTCTAGCGACTGAATTGTCCTCTCCGACTGACCATCTGTCTGTGGATGATACGCCGAACTCAATCTCAACTTCGAACCCAAGGCCTCTTGCAAACTTTTCCAAAATCTAGAAGTAAATCTTGGATCTCTATCTGACACAATGCTCGAAGGAACACCATGCAACTTCACAATCTCCTTGATATAAATCTCTGCCAACTAGGCAACGGGAAAACTAATATTAATCGGTAGAAAATGAGCCGACTTCGTCAATCTATCAACTATAACCCAAATTGCGTCGTTCCCTCTAGGAGTATTTGGCAAACTCGTCACAAAATCCATGGATATACTATCCCATTTCCATTCTGGCACGTCTAAAGGTACCATCATCCCAGCAGGTTTCTGATGCTCAACTTTCGACTTCTGACAAACTAAACAGGAATACACAAACTGTGCCACATCTCGTTTCAAACCAGACCACCAGAAAATCTTCTTTAAATCATGATACATCTTCGTAGCTCCCGGATGAATACTCAAGCTACTTCTATGACTCTCTTCAAGAATCATCTTCTTAATCTCTTCATTGTCTGGGATACAAATTCTTCCTCGGAATCTCAACACACCTTGATTGTCGATTTTAAAATCACTGTCTTCAGTCTGATCTCTAGCAACCAACAAGTCCACAAACTTGACATCAACTTTCTGTGCTTCCTTGATACTTTTCAGGAATTCACTTTCAATCTTCAGCATACCCAGTTTCACACTCTGAGGTGACCATTCGCAAACCAAACTCATATCTCTAAACTGTTCAGGCAATTCGAACTCTCTGACCATCATAGCGGACATATGCAATGTCTTCCTACTCAAGGCATCTGCAACAACATTAGCTTTACCTGGATGATAATTCAAACAAAAGTCATAATCTTTCAACAATTCAAGCCATCTTCGCTGTCTCATATTCAATTCTTTCTGATCGAACAAATACTTCAAACTCTTGTGATCACTAAACACCTCAAATCTCGAACCATACAAGTAATGTCTCCATATCTTCAATACAAAGACTACGGCCGCCAACTCGAGATCATGCGTAGGATAATTCTTCTCATGAATTCTCAACTGTCTTGAAGCATAAGCTACCACTTTACCTTCTTGCATAAGTACACCTCCTAAACCCAACTTGGACGCATCACAATAAACCACAAAAGGTTCATCTGACTTCGGCAAAATTAACACTGGAACAGTCGTCAAACGCTTCTTCAATTCACCGAAACTTTTCTCACACTGGACGTCCCACACAAAAGTTTTACCTTTGCAAGTCAACTGCGTTAGCGGAAGAGCTAACTTACAAAACCCTTCAATAAACCTTCTATAGTAACCAGCTAAACCCAAGAAACTTCTAATCTCAGTAACTGACTTAGGAGTCTCCCACTGTGATACCGCTTCAACTTTAGACGGATCCACTGCAATTCCATCACCAGAAATAACATGGCCTAGAAAACTCACTTCTTTCAACCAGAATTCACACTTAGACAATTTAGCATAAAGCTTCTTCTCTTTCAACACTTGCAAAACAATCTTCAGATGCTCAGCATGTTCTTCTTCAGTCTTGGAGTAAATCAAAATATCGTCGATAAACACAACCACAAACCGATCCAAAAATGCATGGAAGATGCGATTCATATACTCCATAAACACTCCAGGTGCATTGGTAACACCAAAAGGCATAACTTTATATTCATAGTGACCATAACGCGTTCTGAAAGCTGTCTTCTGCATATCTTCATCCTTTACTTTAATCTGGTGATATCCTGACCTCAAATCAATCTTGCTAAAAACACGTGCACCCACTAGCTGATCCATTAAATCATCAATTCTCGGAAGTGGATAACTATTCTTGATAGTTACCTTGTTCAACTGTCGATAATCAATACATAGCCTCATACTACCATCTTTCTTCTTTACTAACAAAACCGGCGCTCCCCAAGGTGAAACACTCGGTCTAACAAATTTCTTCTCAAGCAAGTCTTCCAGCTGTTTCTTCAACTCAGATAACTCAGAAGCAGACATACGATAAGGTGCCATCGAGACCGGCTTCGTTCTAGGGACAAGATCAATAGAAAACTCAACTTCTCTCTCTAGAGGCACATCAGGAATCTCATCTGGAAAAACTTCAGGAAATTCACACACCACCGGTAACCTGTCAATCACTGCTTGATTCTCAATAGATAAGGTAGCCATTAACGAAAACATCAAGATACCGTCGCGTTCCAGTTGCTTCAGCTGCTTAGTAGATAAAAACTCCGCACCACTTTCCTCTTCGACGGAAGAGAAATGCACTGACTTGCTAAAACAATTAATAAGAACGTGGTTGTACTCTAACCAGTTCATACCCAGAATCACATTCATACCGCTCAAAGGTAGACAAACTAAATCCATTTCGAAATCACGACCAAACATAGACAAAGGACATTTCAAACATACGAGAGAAGTAGTCACCGAACCCTTAGCTGGAGTTTCGACAACCATCTCTCCATTCATATCAGACAAATCAAGACCCAAAGCAGAAACACAATCGAAAGCAATAAAACAGTGCGTAGCACCAGTATCAATAATAGCAACTAAAGGAGTATTATTAATATAGCAAGTACCTCTGATCAAACGATCCTCATTCTCTGTCTGAGTCCCAGTCAAAGCAAAGACCCTACCAGTAGTCGGCGCCCTCTTAGGCTGAGTACACTGTGAACTAATGTGACCCTCTCCGTTGCAATTAAAGCACACAATGTCCGTACGATTGCAATCAGCTACAACATGACCTTTCTTGCCACACCGGACACACTTCTTGATTTCCTCAAGGCAGACGTTGCTTTTGTGGCCTTTCTCACCACAATTGAAACACACAATCTCAGCAGCATCCTTCTTCTTAGGCCGCCTAACATCGACCATCTTCTGTTTCCCTTTATCAGCGGGGGCACTGTACGGCTTAGGACGACTCTGCTGTCCCTTGCCCTTCCTTTCATTCACTACCTTGTAGTGAGCCTTCGTATCCTCTTCGTAGATTCTGCAGCTATTAACCAAATCCTGAAAAACTCTCAGCTGTTGGTATCCAATCGCCCTCTTAATGTCGGGCCTCAAACCGTTATCGAACTTGATGCATCTCGAGAACTCAGCATTCTCAGCAGTATAGTGCGGGTAGAACTTCGACAGCTCCACGAACTTGGCAGCATACTCTGTCACAGACATGTTTCCTTGCTTCAATTCAAGGAACTCGATCTCCTTCTTCCCGCGAACATCTTCCGGAAAGTATCTTCTCAGGAACTCTCTCCTGAAAACAGCCCAAGTCACAACAGCTCCCTCCTGCCCAAGGGTAGGCAGAAGAGCAACCCACCAGTCATCAGCTTCCTCGGCTAGCTGATGAGTACCAAACCGCACCTTCTGATCTTCAGTGCACTGCATAACCCGGAAAATCCTCTCAATCTCCTTAAGCCACGTCTGGGCTCCATCAGGGTCATAACGTCCTTTGAAAGTTGGAGGGTCTTCTTCATGAAAGTCTCCAACATCCTAGCTTCAGCATTCGCACCCGCATTTGCGTTAAGTTGTTGTCCCACAGCTTGGGCAACAGCTTGTAGAGCAGCAGCTAACGCAACATCGTTTCTTCCAGCCATTTCCGAGATTCTACAAAAGTAGCAACAACAATATAAGATAGTAATATAAATATTACTAAGACTCGACACGACTCTCTAATTGACCGGACGGATCGACCTGCTCTGATACCAATTGTAACACCCCGTTTTCCCAACATAAAAATTCCTAAAAACATTTATCAGAGTAAGCATCATAAACAACGGGATATCACATAAAACATAATCCAAAACAGTTAAATAATAATTTAACCAATATCTTAAACATTGCAGCGGAAAATCATAATCATAATTCATAAAACGTTTTGGCACGCAGGCCCCATCAAAAGTTCATAATCAGAATCCATAACATTATAAAAATAACATATTAGTCACGTAAGAGAATGAAGCATGCATAAACATAAACCCCATCCCGTTACGTATCAGAGCGACCTAGACGACACAGTGAGGCAAGGCCACTCACAGAAGCAACTGCACACTAAGCACGATCACCTGCAAGTTACCCATACGAAGGGCAACATTTTCAAGCAGAAGGGGTGAGATTTCATAACAAAATAATGCTAATCAAAGTAATTCGAATCATAATTAACATTAACATCATAATCATTCTTGGATAACTTTACATATTCAAATAACAAGTATCACGTATTCATATATTCAACAAATATCACGTATTCACTTATTCAATTGTCATCAACAACATAGCATTATGGACATGACAATGTGACAATGCTCTTAGACTCCTTATATGCATGTGGTACCAATCGTCATCATAAGTATTAATATACTTTAATCGTGCGGAGGACAAAGCTCCTAATAAACGTGGTGAGGACTAAGCTCAATGAGATGCTATGCATGGACTCTCATGAACAAAACATCGTAATCAACATATCAACATGCATCCAACAATTTGGAGCTAAACATCATCATTTCATCATATATAAATACATACAAAGCACTTAGTTAAATAACAGCATAATCAAGTCACATAACAGGATGATATCATTATATCAATAGCACATCAATTATTTCATAATTAAACTTCCATTTCTTACATAAATATACAATACCTTAATCATACTCAATCAATATCAACATGTCTTAAACAGCTTATAGACTGCATTTAACGTCATCATTAGGTCTTATTATCATAAGGGGGTTCGCTCTTGATCGAAACGTGCGACACAAATCGCACAAACACTCAAAACACTCAAGGCTGGAGGTGCTCGCGAGGCGAGGGTTCTTGCTCGCCATGGCGAGTACTAAACAATTCCCAAACTAAAGTTGTTCTGGGTCTAAACTTGCCCTACATTCATTCCTAATCATTACTAGGTATGTTTAGGCACACTAAAGCATTCAAGGTCCAACTAAAAAGGTCGAAACACAAAATCTAACATGCACTCTGCCTTAGCTCGCTATGGCGAGTAAGGTCGCTCGCTATGGCGAGCTGCATTGCACAACTCGCGAGGCGAGGAAACAAGGTTCGCGAGGCGAGCGATGAATGTTCATCACTTTCGAGGCGAGATTCATAGCTCGCCGTGGCGAGCGATGAATGTCTCTACGGCCAGACTTCCTAAATTCACAAAAACTCGACGTTTCACATGGTTCTAAGCTTGTTCTTGATTCCAAAGTTCGTCCTAAACATTATCTAAGGTCTAGGAACACTTTCTACATTAATTAAACCAATTCTCACCGTTTGATCATCAATTCTAAGGTTTTGACCTAGTTTTCGTTTTCTCCAATTCACTCCTAATTCTTGTTAACTAATCATCAGAATCACATTCAATTAACAATACTGAGTTATTAGTCTCACCCTTACCTGGTTATGAAGAAATCGCAGCCCTCTCTATGCTCTTCTCCCTTCTAAGCTTTTCTCCCTTTTTCAAAAGTTTTCACGTACAAT
This sequence comes from Medicago truncatula, assembly GCF_003473485.1. Classification (NCBI taxonomy): domain Eukaryota; kingdom Viridiplantae; phylum Streptophyta; class Magnoliopsida; order Fabales; family Fabaceae; genus Medicago; species Medicago truncatula. The sequence continues at coordinate 10,612 of NW_024340370.1, forward strand.
GAGTTTCTAAAATATTAGGTCTTCTCCTATTTATATCTCTTCCTAATAACTTATCTTATCTCACTTTCTCCCCAAAAACTATCTAAAATATCAAAACAGCCCTCAACTAAATATTTTATATTATTTTCAAATCTTTATTCTATTTAACAATAAAATAAATCTCATATCATAATCAAATCCTCCAAAACTCATAACTTATCACGTCATCAATCAAATCACTAAATTCATCGTGAATCACCAAAACATATTGTTATCGCGATTTTCGGGTGTCAAGTCATAAATTAGGCTTGAACCTTTCAATCTTTGATATTCTCTATTTTTTCTTGGGAAGGGTAAAATTGAGAAAAAACCCTTAGATTCTAAGTTCGGGGGTCGCTTTCGCTACGGGAAGGTGTTAGGCACCCGGAACGATTATGGTATTCCATAAGAACCGTTCTCCTAAGTTTATTTCTACGCTTTATTTTTAATGCTACTTATAAAAGAGGAAATTTACTTATGTTAAGAATGGGGGGAGAAAGTGTTTGAGGTTTTATTTTAGTGGACTTGGAGAGGTTTTGACCTCATGCCTACATACCCATTTAAGGGATCAAACTCCATGTAGTTCTCTCTCAAAAAATGTTTTTGTGTGTTTTTGGTTGATTTTAGTTTTTGTTGGAAAATGGTTTTGAAGAAGAGAAAGAGGCCTTAAAGGCATAAGAGAGAAAAATGGTGAATGGTTGGTTCAATTGTTATTTAAAAAAGTCCAAGTAGGAATTAGGATTCATTTGGATTTGTTTAAGAAAATAAAGGGAAAAAAAATTCAATGGAGTTTTGACTCCAAGGTTTGTTTGGAAAAATTTGAGTGATGGAATTGGTTTATTATTTTTTTTGAAAATTGGCATTTGTCTAAAAAATCGCGTTTCCTAAGCATACATTTAAACGGTAAACATGCAACGTGTGTGCGTGTCGGTGCTTGTGTCGGTGTACATCACTTATAGTGTCCATAGTCCTTTACATTGAGTCCTAAATACATGCTATGGTCTTGCAAGGAATTTAAAAAAAAAAAAAACTAATCTATCTAAAATTATTACAAACCCAATTGATATAGAAATGGATAGAAAAATGATGCCAAAACTATGGGATGAATGAAATGTGAGATGAAATGGTTAGTATCATAAGGCATAGAAATAGTAAAAAGGTAAACAAAATTGAATAGAATAGCAAGAGAGAAAAAAAGTAATGAAATGAAATAAAGTGGCAAAATATACCTAAAATTGGTTATGACACTTAGACATGCATATGACCTATAATCCCCTCATTATAGCAATGTTAAAGGGGTTTGATTTTGAGCTATAATGTGGGACAACAACCTAACGCAAATGCTGGTGCGAATGCTGAGACTAGGATGTTGAAGACTTTCATGAAGAAGAACCCTCCAACTTTCAAAGGACGATATGACCCTGATGGAGCCTAGTCGTGGCTTAAAGAGATGGAGAGGATTTTCCGTGTTATGCAGTGCACTGAAGATCAGAAAGTGCGGTTTGGTACTCATCAGCTAGCTGAGGAAGCTGATGACTGGTGGGTTGGCCTTCTACCTACCCTTGGGCAAGAAGGAGCTGTTGTGACCTGGGCTGTGTTCAGGAGAGAGTTCCTGAAAAGATACTTTGCGGAAGATGTTCGCGGGAAAAAGGAGATTGAATTCCTTGAGCTGAAGCAAGGAAACATGTCTGTAACTGAGTATGCTGCCAAGTTTGTTGAGTTGGCAAAGTTCTACCCGCACTATACTGCTGAGAATGCTGAGTTCTCGAAATGCATCAAGTTCGAGAATGGTTTGAGGCCTGACATCAAGAGGGCGATTGGATATCAACAGCTTAGAGTTTTTCCAGATTTGGTTAATAGCTGCAGGATCTATGAAGAGGATACGAAGGCTCACTACAAGATAGTGAACGAGAGGAAGGGCAAGGGGCAGCAGAGTCGTCCTAAGCCGTACAGTGCCCTTGCTGATAAAGGGAAACAAAGGATGGTCGATGATAGGCGGCCTAAGAAGAAGGATGCTACTGAGATTGTGTGTTTCAACTGTGGTGGGAACGGCCACAAAAGCAATGTCTGCCCTGAAGAAATCAAGAAGTGTGTCCGGTGTGGCAAGAAAGGTCATATTGTAGCCGAATGCAAGCGTACGGACATTGTGTGTTTTAACTGCAATGGAGAGGGTCACATTAGTTCACAGTGTACTCAGCCTAAGAGGGCGCCGACTACTGGTAGGGTCTTTGCTTTAACTGGTACGTAGACGGAGAACGAGGATCGTTTGATCAGAGGTACTTGCTATATTAATAATACTCCTTTAGTTGCTATTATTGATACTGGTGCTACGCATTGCTTTATTGCTTTCGATTGTTTTTTTGCTTTGGGTCTTGATTTGTCTGATATGAATGGAGAGATGGTTGTCGAAACTCCAGCTAAGGGTTCGGTGACTACTTCTCTCGTATGTTTGAAATGTCCTTTGTCTATGTTTGGTCGTGATTTTGAAATGGATTTAGTTTGTCTACCTTTGAGCGGTATGGATGTGATTCTGGGTATGAACTGGTTAGAGTACAACCACGTTCTTATTAATTGTTTTAGCAAGTCAGTGCATTTCTCTTCCGTCGAAGAGGAGAGTGGTGCAGAGTTTTTATCTACTAAGCAGCTGAAGCAACTGGAACGCGATGGTATCTTGATGTTTTCGTTAATGGCTACCTTATCTATTGAGAATCAAGCAGTGATTGATAAGCTACAAGTGGTGTGTGAATTTCCTGAAGTTTTTCCAGATGAGATTCCTGATGTGCCTCCAGAGAGAGAAGTTGAGTTTTCTATTGATCTAGTCCCTGGAACGAAGGCGGTGTCGATGGCACCTTATCGTATGTCTGCTTCCGAATTATCTGAGTTGAAGAAACAATTGGAAGATTTTCTTGAGAAGAATTTTGTTAGACCAAGTGTTTCACCTTGGGGAGCGCCGGTTTTGCTAGTAAAGAAGAAAGATGGTAGTATGAGGTTATGTATTGATTATCGACAGTTGAACAAGGTAACTATCAAGAATAGGTATCTGCTTCCGAGAATTGATGATTTGATGGATCAGTTAGTGGGTGCACGTGTTTTCAGCAAGATTGATTTGAGGTCAGGTTATCACCAGATTAAAGTAAAAGATGAGGATATGCAGAAGACGGCTTTCAGAACGCGTTATGGTCACTATGAATATAAAGTTATGCCTTTTGGTGTTACCAATGCACCTGGAGTGTTTATGGAGTATATGAATCGCATCTTCCATGCATTTTTGGATCGGTTCGTAGTTGTATTCATCGATGATATTTTGATTTACTCCAAGACTGAAGAAGAACATGCTGAGCATCTGAAGATTGTCTTGCAAGTGTTGAAAGAGAAGAAACTTTATGCCAAATTGTCTAAATGTGAGTTCTGGTTGAAAGAAGTGAGTTTTCTTGGTCATGTTATTTCTGGTGATGGTATTGCTGTGGATCCGTCTAAAGTTGAAGCGGTATCGCAATGGGAGACTCCTAAGTCCGTTACTGAGATTAGAAGCTTCTTGGGTTTAGCTGGTTACTGTAACGCCCTCTCTAATTATTTGATTATTTTTAATGAGTTTAGAATATACTTATATGATTTGTATGATTTATATGATTTATGTTGATGAGTAATATTTTGATATGTTATATGTTGGTATTTATTTAGAAATAAATACATGTTATTTGATTTAGGAATATATATGCTATTTGATTTAGAAATATATATACGTTATTTGATTTAGAAATATATATGTTATTTGATGTAGAAATATATGTCATTTGCTATGGAAATATAAATGATTTGTTATGGAAATATATATATATATATATATATATATATATGTTATAGAAATATATTTGTTATTTATTATTGTTATAGAAATATTATATATATATATATATATATATATTGGGATAGAATATTAATATTTGGATTTAAGAGGAAAATAAGTAGGTTAAAGATTTATATAAATAGGAGAGACCTAGTTTAGAAAAACATAACGTACGTACGACCAGTTTTGGAAAAAGGGAGAAAAAGCCAAGAGAAGGGAGAAGACCTAGGAAAGCTGCAATTTTCATTCTAAGGTAAGGGTGAGACTAACTTTGCAATTCTATTAAGTATGTGAATCAATAGTTAGGTTTAACATGATGTAGGATGAGTTTGTGAGGAATTGAAAAGTAGGTTAAAATTATAGAATTAATGAATAAACGGTGGAAACTTGTTAAAAAGATGTAGAAACTGTCCTTAGACCTTAGATAATGATTAAGATGAATTAAGGAATTGAAATTAGGCTTAAAACCTTGAGAAAGGATTGAATTGGAGAAAACGAAAACTAGGTCAAATCCCTAAAATTGATGATTAAACGGTAAGAGTTGATTAAATTGGTGTAGAAAGTGTTTATGGACCTTAGATAATGTTTAGGACAAACTTTGGAATCGATACTAGGCTTAGAACCATGTGAATCATCGGATTTTTGTGAAAATAGGAAGCCTGGCCGTAGCGACATTCATCGCTCGCCACGGCGAGCTATGAACCTCGCCTCGCGAGTGATGATCTTCATCGCTCGCCACGCGAGCCTTTCCCTTCGCCTCGCGAGTTCTTTTGGTATTGCTCGCCATAGCGAGCAACCTTACTCGCCATAGCGAGCTAAGGCAGAGAGCATGTTGGATTTTGTAATTTCGACTTTTTAGTTGGACCTTGAGTGCCTTTGAGTGCCTGAACATACCTACTAATGATTAGGGAACGAATGGGGACGAGATTGAACCTAGAACAACCTTAGTTGGAAAGTTGGCTTGTACTCGCCACGGCGAGCAGATGCTCTCGCCTCGCGAGCACTTCCAGAATTGAGTGTTTTAGTGCATTATGAGACTTGAGTTGCTTGGATTGGTTAGAAATGAACTTTAGGTACATAGTGTCCTATTAAGGATAATGATTGTGAATTGTGAAGCTATATTGAAATGCTAAGTGTTTATAATGTGATTTATTGATTGATTGCATTACTTGAATTATTATTGAATGATCAGGAAGTTGTTGAAAATGAATTGATATTAAGCTGTTGATATGATCTGATTATGCTGCTATTGTTATTTAACTAAGTTGCATGATTTGTTGTTGATTATCATTTGATATTGTTATATCCTGAGATGTTTATGTGTCGCCTATGTTGCTGTTGTTGGTTATGTGAAATATTTATATGCCTTATGTGGAAGATGTTTGATGTTTAAGTTGTTGATGCTTCACATTAATATTGTTATGTTGTGAATTGCAATTGATATATTGATATCTCTCTGTTGTTGTGTGACTTGACTGTGCTACTGCTGTTATTTAACTAAGTGCATGATGTCTATATATATGATGAAATGATGACCTTTAACTCCAAATTATTGGATGCATGATGATATGTTGATTACGATGATTACGGTGTTTTGTTGTTAAGAGTCCATGCATAGCATTTCATTGAGCTTTGTCCTCACCACGATTAGGAGCTTTGTCCTCCGCACGTTTTATGAGCTTTGTCCTCCGCACGATGAAAGTATATTAATACTTATGATGACGATTGGTACCACATGCATATAAGTGTCTAAGTTGCATTGTCGCATTTGTCGAGTCAAGGTCGTTGTTGATGAATTATCATCTATGAGTTGTCGAGTTGTCTTCTACCTATGTGTTATTAAAGAAGTACCTACGAAGATTATACGATGTTTATGATGTGAATTATATGGTGTTGACTAAGATGTTGCTATGTTGTCTAACATGCTGATTATGATATTGTTATGTTGCTATGTTGTGTAAGATATTGATTATGATATTGTTAAGTTGTTATGATGTGGAATATAATTGTTACTATTAAGTGATGATTATGTTGTTCTATATATGATTAATTATTATTAAGTGAATATTATGTTATGTTGTTGTATATTATTATAAAATGATGACTATGTTGTTGTTGTTATATTACTATAAGAAGATGTTTATGTTATGATGTATATAATTATTATTATTATTAAGTGATGATTATATTGTGTAGTTTAAGTTATTAGTGATGATGATTATATGAAGATATTTATGAGTTGTTAGGTGTACTTGATAATGTTCATGTTAAGTTGATAAGTTGTCTTTTATTCATGAATTAATAATGAGATGTTTGATGAATAATTATTATTATGAATTAATGATGTTGTTATGTTGTATATGAATTAGGATTAAGATGTTGTTATGCTATATATGAACTATGACTATGATGTGATGATCTATGTTTGTTACGATTTGGTTAATATGTGTTATATGATGATATTTATAATGTGATGAATATAAAGTAAATGATAATTAGCGGTTGGTTGGATTATTAAGAATTATACATTAAGAAGTATTATTGCTAATAGATGAAGTTATTTGTGTTGTTAAATATAATTATTGAATTATATGCTTGATATTATTGTTTTGTGAAATCTCACCCCTTCTGCTTGAAAATGTTGCTCTTCGTATGAGTAACTTGCAGGTATTAATGATTAGTAGGAGTGGTGGCTCAAGTGTCTTAGGTGCTTTGATACGTAATGGGATGAGAATTTTATTGTTGTCTTTCTATTCCTTACGTATTGTTTTAAGAAGAATTATGACTTTGATTTTAGATTTGGATTATATGAGAAATTTATGAAGAGGCCTTCGTGCCAAAGACTGTTTAGTTATTGAATAAATTCCGCTGCGAAGTATTAAAGATTTTGTTATTGAATTTTAAAGGATAAATAGTTATTTATTCAGTTTATGATTTTAAGAAAAGTAGTGTGACATTCCGTTTTTGTGAATTACTCTGATTAAATAAATGAAATTTTCACGTTGGGAAAACGGGGTGTTACAGTTACTATAGAAGGTTTATTGAAGGGTTTTCCAAGTTAGCTCTTCCGCTAACACAGTTGACTTGTAAAGGTAAAACTTTTGTGTGGGACGTCCATTGTGAGAACAGTTTCGGTGAATTGAAGAAGCGTCTGACGACTGCTCCAGTGCTGATTTTACCGAAGTCAGATGAACCTTTTGTGGTGTATTGTGATGCGTCCAAGTTGGGTTTAGGAGGTGTGCTTATGCAAGAAGGTAAAGTGGTAGCTTATGCTTCAAGACAGTTGAGAGTTCATGAGAAGAATTATCCTACGCATGATCTCGAGCTGGCGGCCGTAGTCTTTGTATTGAAGATATGGAGACATTACTTGTATGGTTCGAGATTTGAGGTGTTTAGTGATCACAAGAGTTTGAAGTATTTGTTCGATCAGAAAGAATTGAATATGAGGCAGCGTAGATGGCTAGAATTGCTGAAAGATTATGACTTTGGTTTGAATTATCATCCAGGTAAAGCTAATGTTGTTGCAGATGCCTTGAGTAGGAAGACATTGCATATGTCCGCTATGATGGTCAGAGAGTTCGAATTACTTGAACAGTTCAGAGATATGAGTTTGGTTTGCGAATGGTCACCTCAGAGTGTGAAACTGGGTATGCTGAAGATTGATAGTGAATTTCTGAAAAGTATCAAGGAAGTACAGAAAGTTGATGTAAAGTTTGTGGACTTATTGGTTGCTAGAGATCGGACTGAAGACAGTGATTTTAAAATCGATGATCAAGGTGTGTTGAGATTCCGAGGAAGAATTTGTATTCCAGACAATGAAGAGATTAAGAAGATGATTCTTGAAGAGAGTCACAGGAGTAGCTTGAGTATTCATCCGGGAGCTACGAAGATGTATCATGATTTAAAGAAGATTTTCTGGTGGTCTGGTTTGAAACGAGATGTGGCACAGTTTGTGTATTCCTGTTTAGTTTGTCAGAAGTCGAAAGTCGAGCATCAGAAACCTGCCAGAATGATGGTACCTTTAGATGTGCCAGAATGGAAATGGGATACTATATCAATGGATTTTGTGACGAGTTTGCCGAATACTCCTAGAGGGAACGACGCAATTTGGGTTATTGTTGATAGGTTGACGAAGTCGGCTCATTTTCTACCGATTAATATTAGTTTCCCTATTGCCCAGTTGGCAGAGATTTATATCAAGGAGATTGTGAAGTTGCATGGTGTTCCTTCGAGCAACGTATCAGATAGAGATCCAAGATTTACTTCTAGATTTTGGAAAAGTTTGCAAGAGGCTTTGGGTTCGAAGTTGAGATTGAGTTCGGCGTATCATCCACAAACAGATGGTCAGTTGGAGAGGACAATTCAGTCGCTCGAGGATTTGTTGAGGATTTGTGTTCTCGAGCAAGGAGGAACTTGGGATAGTCATCTTCCGTTGATCGAGTTCACATACAATAATAGTTATCATTCTAGTATTGGAATGGCACCTTTCGAGGCTTTATATGGTCGGAGGTGCAGAACTCCGTTGTGTTGGTTTGAGTCAGGTGAAAGAGTGGTCTTAGGACCAGAGATTGTTCAGCAAACTACTGAGAAAGTTCAGATGATTCAAGAGAAAATGAAAGCGTCGCAGAGTCGACAAAAGAGTTATCATGATAAGCGTAGAAAAGATCTTGAGTTTCAGAAAGGAGACCACGTATTTTTGAGAGTCACTCCTATGACTAGTGTAGGACGTGCATTGAAGTCAAAGAAGTTGACCCCGAAGTTCATTGATCCGTACCAGATATTGGAAAGAGTTGGAACGGTGGCTTACCGAGTGGGTTTACCACCGCATCTTTCGAATTTGCACAACGTTTTCCATGTGTCGCAACTTCGAAAGTATGTTCCGGATCCATCTCATGTAATCCAGAGTGACGATGTGCAAGTTAGAGACAACCTTACGGTAGAGACTTTACCGGTGAGGATTGATGATCGTAAAGTGAAGACGTTGAGAGGCAAGAAGATACCTCTCGTGAGAGTCGTTTGGACGGGAGCGACTGGTGAAAGCTTGACGTGGGAGCTTGAGAGTAAGATGCTGGAGTCTTATCCAGAGTTGTTTGCTTGAGGTAAATTTTCGAGGACGAAAATCTTTTAAGTGGGGGAGAGTTGTAACGCCCACTTTTGTTAATTGTTTATTTAATCGAGTTTATGCGATTATATTATATTTATATAATATATGCATGATTTTGGTATGATTTGAATGATTTACTACTATATTGATGGTTTGGTTGATATTGTGATAAGTTATGAGTTTTGGACGATTTGATAAGATTAAGGGATTTATTTTATTGTTAAATAAAATAAAGATTTGAAAATAATATAAAATATTTAGTTGAGGGCTGTTTTGAGATTTTAGATAGTTTTGGGGGAGAAAGTGAGATAAGATAAGTATTTAAGAGGAGATATAAAAGGGTTAGACCTAGCTTTAGAGAAACATTGTTGTACGTACGTTTTTGGAGAAAAGGGAGAAAAAGCCAAGAGAAGAGAAACCAAGAGGGAGAGCTGCGATTTCTGCAAATTAAGGTAAGGGTGAGACTAATAACTCTGAATTGTTAATTGGATGTAATTCTGATGATTAGTTAGCAAGAATTAGGATTGAATTGGAGAAAACGAAAACTAGGTCAAATCCCTAAAATTGATAATTTAACGGTAGGAATTGATTAGATTGCTATATAAAATGTTCCTGGACCTTAGATAATGTTTAGGACAAACTTTGGAATCAATACTAGGCTTAGAACCATATGAATCGTCGGATTTTTGTGAAAATAGGAAGCCTGGCCGTAGCGACATTCATCGCTCGCCACGGCGAGCTATGATCCTCGCCTCGCGAGTTCTTTTGGTATTGCTCGCCATAGCGAGCAACCTTACTCGCCATCGCGAGCTTAGGCAGAGAGCATGTTGGATTTTGTGTTTCGACCTTTTTAGTTGGACTTTGAGTGCCTTTGAGTGCCTGAACATACCTAGTAATGAATAGGGATGAATGTAGGACAAGATTAAACCCAGAACAACATTAGTTTGGAACTTGTCTTGTACTCGCCATGGCGAGTAAGAATTCTCGCCTCGCGAGCACTTCGAGGTTGAAGTGTCTTGAGTGTTTGTGCGATCTGTGTCGCACGTTTGGATCAAGAGAGAACCCCCTTATGGTAATGAGACCTAATGATGACGTTTAATGCAGTCTGTAAAGCTGTTTAAGATATGTTGAAATTTAATTGAGCATGATTAATGTATTGTGCAATTTTGTAAGATATGAATGTTTAATTATGATGCAATTGATGTGCTATTGATATAATGTTATCATCCTGTTATGTGACTTGACTGTGCTACTGTTGTTATTTAACTAAGTGCATAAGGTCTATATATATGATGAAATGATGACGTTTAGCTCCAAATTATTGGATGCATGTTGATATGTTGATTATGGTGATTTGTTCATAAGAGTCCATGCATAGCATTTCATTGAGCTTAGTTCTCACCACGATTATTAGGAGCTTTGTCCTCCGCACGATTTATAGGAGCTTTGTCCTCCGCACGATTAAAGTATATTAATACTTATGATGACGATTGGTACCACATGCATATAAAGAGTCTAAGAGCATTGTCACATTGTCATGTCTATAATGCTATGTTGTTGATGACGATTGAATATGTGAATTCGTGATACTTGTTTATTGAATATGCAAAGTTGTCTATGATTGATGATGTGATTACGTGATAATTGTTTATCAAATATGCAAAGTTACTTAAGATTGATTATGATGTTAATGTTAATTATGATTCGAATTACTTTGATTAACATTATTTTGTTATGAAATCTCACCCCTTCTGCTTGAAAATGTTGCCCTTCGTATGGGTAACTTGCAGGTGATCGTGCTTAGTGTGCAGTTGCCGTCGTGAGTGGCCTTGCCTTCACTGTGTCGTATAGGTCGCTCTGATACGTAACGGGATGGGGTTATTTGCATGCTTCATTCTCTTACGTGACTACCATGTTTATGTTTTATGATGTTGAACAATTATGATGTTTTGTGAAGTTGATTTAACTCATTTGAGATATTTTGATGGGGCCTACGTGCCAAACTGTTTTATGGATTACGAACTAAATTCCGCTGCAACGTTTGAAATATTTGTTGAAGTTAAATTTTTATTTAACTAATTTTGGACTATGTTTGTATGTGATATCCCGTTTATGCTGAATACTCTGATAAAATGTTTAGAAATTTTTATATTGGAGAAAACGGGGTGTTACATATACTTCCAATAATTTGGAGTTCATCATCAACTTATTCATAATCATGCAACTTAGTTAAACAATAATTGCAGCATAATCAAATCACATTAAGTTAAATAACAAATCATTCTCAATAGTTTCTTGATCATTTAACAACAAATCAAGTAAGTATAATTCAATCCATAATTCACTTCATAATCATTTAATAATTCATAAAGCTTCACAGTTGATGAGATAAAACCGCAAGTGCACGGTCTTACCGAAGTAGTATGAAAAGAGTATCGTTCCGACAGGGAGTAGTTTAATTTAATTAACCTTTGGAAATGATTAGAGGAGAAAAGAATTGTAAGTTGGGGTTTTCAAACGGTTGAAAATTAATATAATAAAAAGAGCCTTGGGATCGTTGGTTTCATCTAAATAACAAGTCCTTCTCAAACCAAAACTGTAAGCTTATAATGTTATGTTAGACCTAATTTCTCAAGACAGTTTCTCTTATGTTCCTCTAGCAACCAAGCCTATTTCGCTGACTTGATTACTATTAGATTTTGGTTCTTCTAACAACCAAGCCTATTTCGCTGACTTGATTGTTATTAGTTCCCTTGAAGATCGAAACTATATGTCTCAAAGATTGCAAAGCCTATTTCGCTGACTTTGCAATCCTTGTCTAAATTCACTTGTTCGAATATCAAAGCTCCACTTTCGTTTTATGAATTGATATTTGGAATAATGGATAAACAATTATCAAACCCTACACTTTCGTTTCCACAGTTTGATAATGGTTGATCCATGTTAAAACGGTGAATTTAGATAAGAAACTAGGGTTACATAAGATTAAGGCTTAGAGCTTGGTTTGATTAGGATTATGTCATTTAGACTTATCCGACAATCCCAAGACAAGGAGAAGTCTACTCACTCATGTTCATCGTAGACATGGGGGAGAAGAGAGAAAGCATAAAGTTAAATGACAAGAAAATAAAGGAAAAGAAAAGAACTTTAATTAGAAAAGCAATTGTCACTTATTGAATTCCAAGTAAAGATGAATATTTGTGATGGATGGCTACTCTATTTATAGCATTCACTCGACTAAAATCTAAGCTATTACATTCGGGCTAAAAATAGAGTAGCTTAAAATCTAAGCAAAAGCAGCAAAAGGCACTCTGGATGGTGGCACGGCCGTGCCAAGGCTAGCACGGGCCGTGCCAAGCTTCTGACTGTGGGGAGACATATTTTTGTCTCTCAATCTTCATATTTATGCATCCAATCGACTCCAAGTCCCTTTCTTTTGCTCCAAGACTCAATCCATCCAATATTCATTCCTGAAATAAAATAAAATGCAATTTAAAGTAAACTATCCTAAAAAGGAAATAATGCTAATATAAAATAAAATAAAATCTAATTAAAACTAAACTAAAAAGTGTAACACCCCGTTTCCCAAAATCAATTAAATAATAATATTTCAACAATCAAAGTAAAACCCAAACGGGCATGTCACACTACGTCATCAAAATTTTTTAAATAGAATATATAAAAAATCTATTTAATTAAACATTCTTCACAAAACCATCATTAAACATGCAGCGGAATATTTTTCAACTAAAATAAACTCCAATAATTGTTCTTGGCATAAAAGCCTCATCAAAAGAAACCAAATCATCCATAGGGCTACAACAACAGTGTTTCAAAAATTGATACATAGGAAAGAAATTAATAAACAAAATCCCATCCCACGTATCAGAGCCCTAGACACTTTGAGCCACCACCTACTACTCAGGATCACCTGCAAGTTACCCATAGGAAGGGCAACATTTTCAAGCAGAAGGGGTGAGATTCTCAAACAATAATATTAATATATAATAACATCAATGAATCTAACACCCTATCATCATAATAATTCATTCAATTATATAAGTATGTCATCATTATCAACATCAACATCAAATGGTATTAAAAACCAACAACAACGACTCATGCAACAACTCGAATCCACCGCTAAGACTCATGCAGGACATGACAACTCCACTAAGACTCCTCAACAAATGCAACTATGCATGTGGTACCATATCAGGGCCGGGGCCCTCACCGTTATAGAATGGTTAAAGCATTCTTTTTATCAGGACATGAGTCCTCCCATTAACACCGCTTTGAACAACATAGTGTTCCACCGCTTTGAACGACAAGGCGTTCCAGGACCGAGGTCCTCACCATTTTATGCTTATGCACCGACTCCACTTGTGTATATCTACATACAACTCAACAACAAATGCATATGTACTTATATGACTCACCACCCCTTAATGTAACATGTTTATTCACTTGATTCAAGTACTTCAACATCTCCAAAATTCATAAAATTAACCAATCAATTAACATCGTGTTTAAGTAGGATTTGATGCCTATACAAGAGTTATACAAGCTAAAAGAAACATTTAAAAATACTCAAAAGGGTCCTCTAGTGCACGAAGCAAGGTTCAGAAAAAGGCTGACTAAGGCTCAGTTCGCTTAAGCGAAGGGTAGCTCGCTTAAGCGACCAACACACAAAAGGTTGAGGTTCTCGCTCGCTCATGGCTCGCTCACAGTTCGCTTGAGCGAACACAATGTCGTATCTAAAAGTGTTCTTCGCTTACGGCTCGCTCACGGGTCGCTCAAGCGACCTGACTTCAACAAATTCTAGGCAGCGATCTTGATCGCTCGCTTAAGCGATGGGATGTTCGCTTAAGCGATCACTCATCTGGGCAGGATGAAAACTTACGATTTCAGACTTCTCTTCACTCCAAAAACCCAATTTTAATCCCCTGATCACCCAAAACGTTTTCCAGCAATGTTTACAGGTCCTATACACAACTAGGCACCGAAAGGAACACAAATTATGCATTAACAACATCAATCCAACTCATTCCAACATTCATACAAAACTTTCTCAATTCATTCAATCATCCCTAATTTCATTCCAATTCTGAACATAGCAACATTACAGATTAAGAAATCATACAAAACATCAAACTACTTTACATCAACATGATTCTTACACCTTTTCTTTCAAAATCAGCATTATACCCTAATTCTCAATTTTATCTCTAAGAACTATTCCATTAGATTAATTTTCAGAAATTATACATTAGATTATTGAAAGATAATCCCACCCTTACCTTAGAATTGCAGAGACAAAAGCACAACAAATCCGTTCCTAAGTTCTTCTCTCTTGGTCTTCTCTCCTTGCCTTAGCTTTTTCTCCTCTCAACTTGTTTTCACGTTAAACCGTTTTCTGACTTTTTCCTTATTCTTTCCTTTTACTCCCAAAACTATAACTCTCCCTTTTTCATTAAAACCTCCCTTATTACTATTAATTTCTAATTATTCCCCAACCTCCTAAATAATTCAATTACTCATATCATTCTATTTTTATTAAATAAATTATATAAATAAATACTACACACCACATAAATCACATATATTAATTAAAAACACACAAAAGACTCTAAATAATTCTAAAAATACTAAAAATAATAACTAGGGCGTTACAACTCTCCCCAACTTAGAGAATTTCGTCCTCGAAATCTTACCTCAATCAAAGAACTCAGGATATGATTCTTGCATCTTACTTTCCAGCTCCCAAGTCAAACTTTCACTGGTCGCTCCACCCCAAACAACTCTTACAAGAGGTATCTCTTTACCTCTCAAAGACTTCACCTTTCGATCATCAATCCTCAAAGGTAAGGTCTCCACCGTCAGGTTGTCTCTAACTTGCACATCATATCTTGGAATAACATGCGAAGGATCTGGTACATATTTCCGCAACTGCGACACGTGAAATACGTCATGCAAATTCGAAAGATGTGGTGGCAAACCAACTCTATATGCCACAGTTCCAACTCTTTCTGAAATCTGGTACGGACCAATGAACTTTGGAGTCAACTTCTTCGACTTCAATGCACGTCCTACACCCGTCATAGGAGTAACCCTCAGAAAAACATGGTCACCCTCCTGAAACTCAAGGTCTTTCCTACGCTTGTCATGATAGCTCTTTTGTCGACTCTGCGACGCTTTCTTCTTCTCTCTGATCATCTTGACTTTCTCTGTAGTCTCATGAACCAAATCCGGTCCCAACACAACACTTTCTCCCGACTCAAACCAGCATAAAGGAGTCCTGCACCTCCGACCATACAAAGCTTCGAACGGTGCCATATCAATACTTGAATGGTAACTGTTGTTGTATGTGAATTCTATCAATGGTAGGTGACTGTCCCAAGCTCCACCTTGCTCAAGTACACATACCCTTAGCAAATCCTCTAAAGATTGGATTGTCCTCTCTGACTGACCATCAGTCTGCGGATGATAAGCCGAACTCAACCTCAATTTTGAACCCAACGCATCTTGTAAACTCTTCCAAAATCTTGAAGTAAACCTTGGGTCTCTATCCGACACTATACTCGACGGAACACCATGCAACTTCACAATATTATGAATGTAAATCTCTGCCAACTGAGCTACCGGATAACTGATATTAATCGGAATGAAGTGCGCCGACTTCGTCAACCTGTCTACCACAACCCATATAGAATCATGCCCTCTCGGAGTATTAGGTAAACTTGTCACAAAATCCATAGAAATGCTATCCCATTTCCACTCCGGTACATCCAACGGTGTCAACAACCCTGCAGGCCTCTGATGCTCAACCTTAGACTTCTGGCAAGTCAAACACGCATACACAAACTGAGCGACATCCATCTTCAAACCAGACCACCAAAACAACTTCTTCAAGTCATGATACATTTTCGTAGCTCCCAGATGAATACTCAAGTTGCTCTTATGACTTTCTTCTAAAATCAACTTCTTCAATTCTTCATTGTCAGGAATACAAATTCTACCTCTAAATCTCAACACACCTTGCTCATCAACCTTGAAATCACTATTCTCAGCTTGATTACTAGTAACCATTAAATCCACAAACTTGACATCAACTTGTTGTGCTTCTCTGATACTATTCAAGAAATCACTATTGATCTTCAGCATACCCAACTGCACACTTTGAGATGACAACTCACAAACGAGACTGAAGTCTCTAAACTGTTCGAGCAACTCGAATTCCTTTACCATCAAGGCCGACATGTGCAATGTCTTTCTACTCAACGTATCTGCAACTACATTAGCTTTACCCGGATGGTAATTCAAGCCAAAATCATAATCTTTTAATAACTCAAGCCATCTCCTTTGCCTTATGTTCAATTCTTTTTGGTCAAACAGATATTTCAAACTTTTGTGGTCACTAAACACTTCAAATCTTGAACCATACAAATAGTGTCTCCAAATCTTCAAAACAAATACCACCGCAGCCAACTCCAGATCATGCGTAGGATAATTCTTTTCATGAACCCTCTGCTGTCTAGAAGCATAAGCTACCACCTTGTGTAACGCCCTAATTGTTATTTAATTATTTTTAGTTGATTTAAAGTCTTTTATATGATTTTAAATGATTTATGTTGATTTTGTGGTGTGGTGTATTTTATTAAATGGTTATTTTCATTATTTAATAGAATAAGTGGAAATTATTATTATTTTAGAAATTAGGGAGTTAATTAGGATTTAATAAAAATTAAGGGAGTTTAATGAAATAGGGAAGTTATAGTTTGGGAGTTAGAAAAAGAAAGAAAAACAGTCAGAACGTTTTAACTTAAGAAAACTAGCTTTTGGGAGAAAAGGGAGAAGAAGAGCAAGAACAAGAGATGAGGGCTTATGAACCGATTGTGCTGTGTAATCATTCTGCAAAACTAAGGTAAGGGTGAGACTATCTCTCAATAATCATAGTATATAATTT
>NW_024340372.1:0-63286 GCF_003473485.1 Medicago truncatula
ATACTCCCCATCCCAAATTATATGTGCTTTGGAAAAAAATATGTCTTAAATTATAAGTCGTTTTACAATACCAATGAAATATTAATGTTACTTTTCCTATTATATCCTTAACTATTAATTACTTCTTCTTCTTTCAATTATTTCATTTATCTTTTCCATACCATTTATTAAGGATAATTTGTAAACAACTCATAATTTCTCTTCCCACACAATATTAATTACATTTCTTAATACGTATGAAATGGCCAAACATCGTACAATTTGGGATGGAGGGAGTATAAGATTAACACAAGTTCTTCTTGTATATACACAACTATTTGAGACTTTAAGAAACACTAAACATTTTTTTCTTCAGCTTTTATATCTCAAACATCAAACGACATGAACAATAAAACTGTAGAAAAATTAAGCTTCAATGTTTCCATGTCGGTCGGTATTGTGTTATTTTTAAAGGCTGCTATTACTTGGGCTCCACCATTTATGTGTCGGTTGGGTAACCGGCATATGAATGGAGTGGACTCAAGTAATTGTTGCATTTAAAAACAATACAGTTATCACTAGAAAAACGTTGAAGCTTAACTCATATAGTTTTATTGTTCTTTGTCGTTTGATGTTTGAGATATAAAAATTAAAGAATAAGTTAGTAATGGTTTTATGCGAATTTTTCATGCCGTTAATGGATGGGATGATTGTATAACTTTATAGGGATTTACAATTTTTAATCCATGAAATTTGAATTTTAAAGGTAGGCATAGCTTTTTGGGTGGTGACCGGGTTTGAAAATCCCGAATTTTGAATATATTATGTATTGTTCATGTCAATTAAGCTAAAATCACGAGGACAAGGGAGGCATAGCTTGAATGCCTATATAACTTTCCTTAACATTTTTAAATTTATTAGGCCATATCTCTAGGTTGGTAGATTAGGTATACAATCATATAAACCAATTTATAATATGAATATTTTCTTTTAAGAACATTTAGATCTTATTGGCTGTTATTTTCAACGGATTAATATGATTATTTGGCCATATAATCAAAGTTCATTCATTTTTTCTATTTAATCATGGCAAAGGGATGAACCACGAAGATGTTGTGAAAATGATATCTCTTGGCACAAACAATCTGATTACGATGACGAGGATAATGTTGCTTGGTTCAAATACAAATTGCCAGAGTTGTTGTTGTTTGTGCTCTCGATTGCACACAGACCACAACAACTCGGGAGGTTTGAATTTGAACCAAGAAACTCTATCTGATCGTCGTAATCAGATTGATTGTTTGTGTCCAAGAGATATCATTTTCACAACCTCGTCGTGGTTCATCCCTTTGCCATAATTAAAAATGTTTTCAACTATCTCTTAAATTTGCTCTAGTGTTCTTACCAATCTATTTTTCATCCCAAAAAAAATTGTTGGGAGCATAGACTCAAAGAGTTGGTGAGACCCAAGACCTTCATAGCTAGAAATATTGGATCATAGTTAGAAATATGGATGTCTTATAACCATCTGTATTATAAATAAAGTTATGCTTTCATGTAAAATTCATATCATGACAATAAAAATGTGACTACTGCAACGTATATAGCCGTATTTTATGAAGCAGAAGGATTAATATGTATGTTTTTAACCATGACTATGTCAAACACTATATGTTGTGGACAATTAGTTGCTTCAGCCAGACTAAATCACTTAATTCATTTCATAAATCAGAGAAGTTTGTTGCTTAACTTTCTTAGAATTTCCTATTCATACCGAAAAGACTGAACAGTTTAGTTTATAAGAATCTGCTCATTACTGTAATGATACAAGATTATGCAATATGTCAATGTTTAACTAATTCTTTGCAAATTTTGATATCCCTTGTTCACTCGGCGACTTTCTTTAAAGTTACCTTAGATATTTTAAAAATGTAAATAGTATGTCTATGTTCAATCAAGAATTTAAAGCTACACTGATTATGATGTTTTTGTTGGATGTGCATTTTAATATAACTGTAACACCTCCTCGATGCCATTTCTATGATTCGGTACGAAAATATAATTATATTACTCGTAATTTACAGTAAAATATTACACAAACCTAGAGAAATTGTACACCGAAATGTTAGTGTTATTTCTAAAGGGAATTCATGGCTTCTTCCAATTTTTTCTTAAGAGCATCCAGAGACTCTGTCAAATGAAAAACTTCTGTTTCTTCCATTTCCACAGACAATGCAGAAATATTTCCGGCATGATCACGCTCAAGTCATTTCACAATCGGCGAATCTTCACCCAAAACCTGCCATACGGAAAGGATCAATTCATAAGCACACCAGTATGATGGAAGCCTAAGCATGCAATAGTTGAAATACTAAAACAACGTGTTCATCTACTAATCATACCTCAGCTATAGTTGAAATTGCCATGATCGTTTGCAATCTTTTGACACTGGATTTTGATTCATTATGTTGTAATGGTCTGATAATTTTATTAATTTCAGGACCAATGTTGCTGCTACCAAGCATGGAATCTGCTTCGTCCAATACCTACTTAAGGAAAATGAAAAACACAAATTTAATTAATGTTTGGAGCTCCCAAGAACTGATAACCTGAAAGTCTTTACATAGTTTACTAGGGCTATTTATGTTTTTAGTCTGTTCACATATATTAATGTTCAGCTTTGGTCCCTAAAGTTAAAAAAATTCAACATTCATCTCTAAATATAAGACCTTGATAATTTTCCTACTAAACATGGATCAAATTACGCCCTAATGTTATATCATAAACCATATTTGGATCTAACTTATTAATCTCTAAATCTTTCTTAAGAGTTTCTGTGACAGTTTTATTAGGTCCTCCTTTGTCTCTACTCTCTAGTGATCTGACTATCCTCCATCTGATCTATTCTCCTTACTACAAAGTCTATAGGTCTTCTCTCTACATGTCCAAACCACCTAAGTTTGTTTTCCACCATCTTTTCTACGATAGGTGCTACCTCAACTCTCTCTAATATGGTCATTTCAAATTCCTATCTAGTCTTACCACACATCCAACGCAACAACCTCATATTACCATACACTGACAGTGTAGATAAATTAATTCCATAGAGACTGAAATGAAGATACTTTTTCCTATAGAGACTAAAACAGGATATTAGCATAAATTGGAAGATAAAAAATATATTAACGTATTCATAAATAAGTGACACTGACCAAGTATTTTAATTCAGCAGGAACAATAGTCCCCTCTTCAATGTATTGAAGGATCTCATAAGGAGTTCCAATCATCAAGCCAATTGAGGAATTTGATTTTTCGGTATCTGATGAAGCACGATTCTTTGCGGACTTCACTTCTGCATTATGGATGATATATCTTGCAGCATTAAAACACTGCAATGCAAAACAAGTTGTAAAAATCAAAACCAAATCAAGAATTGAAGATGCATACTCTATAGAACTAATCAGACAAGATCATGATAGTATGTAGTTGGGATAGAGTGACCTGTTCAACTTTCTCCTCTGAAGCACAAAGAACAACGGCTCGAGGATACTTTGAATTCGAACCAAGCAACTCTCTATCTCGTCGCAGCATCTTTAGACAAGGAAATAATGAAAGTAGAAGGAACAAAACAATAGGATTAACTATCATAAATAATGGACAGTGTTTCAAAAGGATGAAACAAGTTGGCATAATGAATTTGGAATATGATACTGAGAAATCTTCTGTGTGATTTTACAGTGCAAGACAATAATGAGGAACCAATATAGAACAGTTTACCTTAACATCAACCTGAAATAAATGAAATCAAAACCATTTTTTTTTCAAAATGTAAACCAAGATAGTGGTTGTGATAACAGTTGTGATGGTGTCGTGATGCTTAATATTTCGGAGAACCACGGTCAAATGTGGCTGCTGTTTTGGACATATCAAACACCTCTATGTCACAGTCCAAATCGTGGTCACGGACCATTATTTAAAACATTGGCAAAAACCTTAATTTAGGATCTGTTTTCCATGTTTTCTGGTTTCATTTTCACTTCAACTAAAAAACATGATACAATATAAATTCAATATTTCCTTCGCTATTCTCTTTTACAACCTTTCGAAACATATTCAGCATTTTAAGAAATTTTTAAAATGACAAAACACAGTTGTCCCTAGCTAGCATTGTATCTTGCCTCTATCACAAATATTCATCAAACAAGTCTTCTATCTCCTTATTAGCACTTTATAATCAACGCCAATCTCACAAGGAGTTCCACTTTTGGAGGAGACAAAATTGAATCTAGAGACTTATAGTTAAGTTTGACAGGTTCGGGCTATGACTATTAGATTTGATTTTGCATTAGAATCAATTCTAACTTAAAACAGTGTTAAGTTTCATACTTAACACTGTTCAACTTAAAAGGGGGTAGTCTAGTGAACTACAGCTCCCGCATACACAGAGTCTGAGAAAGGGTCCCACCATTTTGGTTTATTGTATGCAGTTTTTTACCCAAACATAATCTAGTATTGGTTTTAATTACAGTCAATTATTTATTTCACAACAAACATTATGTTTGGATAAAATCAATTTCACAACATCAATGCATTTAAAATCAATTGTTGTAACCGCAGAACCAAACATACACTGCTATACATTCAACTCACTTTTAACTAAAACCAGTTCATTCAAAACCAATTTTTTCACATCAGAATCAAACATTCACTAAATAAAAAACCTTAAAAATTGAAAAGGCTCAAAACCTTATGTAAGAAAAGAGAATTTCATGAACCTGAATAAGAGGCAACAAGTAAGCCAAAGTCCTATCATGCTGAGAAGGTGAACTCAACAACAAACTCTTCCCATCCAAAATAGTTGGAATAACAACACACTGTATCTCACTTGGCACAAACTCTCCAATCTCTTCCATAACCTCAATCAGCTCATCACTCATACCCAACTCCTTAAAGCCACCAACCACCATAGTACCATTTTTCAAACCATTTTGAATCATTTTCTCATCATTAGTATCATCAAAACTTGAATTTAAAACTGAATTTGATGACCCTTTGAGTTTTCTTTGTTTGAACTGTTGGAGAATGAGTGAATCTCTTTCAGAGTTGGAAAATGTTGAGAAAGAAGAAGTTGGTGGTAGTGATTTTGAGAGTGGTTGGTGATGATTTTGAATTTGAGATTGTAGAGATGAAAATGAGAGGCTTAGAAGCTTTGTGATTCTTCTTTTCATGGCTTCTCTTTGTGATTTTTGGTTTTGAGGAAAGAGGGAACAGAGGTTGAGGTTTCGGAGCTGCTGCCAAGGTTTTGTGTTTTTTTTTTCGTCAAAAAAAATGTTTATGTCTTTTTTTTTTTAGTTTGATTCTGTTGGGTTTGTTTGGTTGGACAAAATGAACCATTTCCATGGGAATTACACTTTCTAAGAAATGTTGCTTACACTCTACATCTTCACTCTGCACTCCCCTTTTTTGTCAATTTTTTTTCTCCAAAATTAGACGAAACTTTTTTATTTTTAAATATGTATTCGTTTTTATTTGTTAATACGAATATATGAGACTTTTCCCCTAAATAAAATTAGATATCAGACTTTAAACAATGAATCATTGTATTGAGAGATATAAAATGGTAGCTTTGAATGATGTATTTCAAGTAATAATAAAAACAATTCTTTGTTTTTTAACAAATGAGATATATTATAAATAAAATTGATTCATCCTGCAGGCTTGCACAAGTCGTGCAAAAGATAAACCAACCAAGAATATTTACAAAATCATAGTGCCAGAAATATGAAAGCACTAACAAAACAGGCAAAAAAAAATTACACGTGGACACTCATACAAAGGAGAGAATGTTTCCACCGTTCATGATAACTATAGCTAAAAGTCACATGTTTTAATTTCAGCCGCAAGAATGAGTTTAGTTTAACTTTTTCAACTAGAATAGAAGAATTAGAAGCCGTATTTTGGAAGACATGATTATCCCTTTCCTTCCAAAGTACTCAAACAGAAGCAAACCAAATTATTCTCAGGAAGGAATGAGTGAATCTAGGCAAACCCGCCATATTAGTAAACTGAAGGAAATGATGTCGAATGTCACCTGATAAAACCGAAGAAATACCCAATCAGTGTCACACATGAGACCAAAGAGAACCGAATATGTCGCATCCTAAAAACAAATGTGTTGGCGTTTCCGAGTCCCCGCACCCTGACACACACGCCGTATAATTAGGCTGAAGGACATGCCGCCACACCAAATTGTCTTTAGTAGGATGTCTGTTTCGAAGGAGGCACCACACAAACAGAGACACCTTTGAAGGAATATACTTATGTCAGACGTTGTCAACAAGAGTCCTATCCATGAATAGGATCTAACAACCACCTCCAAGTATCATGAACTTTTCCTGCAAAACAACGTTATGAAGTAACACAGAACACTCCCTCACACTCTCCTCCTCCCATGCTAACAATCGGGGACGCAACACCCACCCCTTCCTCCATCCGCCCATCCTAACTTCGACAACTCCTCCACCAAACACTCCTTATTCACAGCCAAATAAAAAAATCAGGAAAATTTAAGACTCAACGGAATTTCTCCTACCCAATTGTCATGCCAAAATAAAATATTCCTTCCATCACCGACTAACCGACAGATGTTATCATCAAACCACCTCCCAACAGCCTCACACACCCCCTCACAGATCCTACTCAACGACCACCAGCAAGAAGAACAATGGCTGCCCCCTCCTTCAACCGCCCCCCACCTCACCGTATCGAGCTTTTAGAACTCGGTACAACAACCCCTCATTATAAAAACAACTCTTTTAATACTCTCATTGTTTTAAAAAAGAATACAAACCATTCTCCATTCAAAAATCTTTTACCTTATTTTGATTAGGTAAAATTATATAAATTATAAAATGATTTCAGAAAGTAAACATAAACTAAATGTTTGTATACGGTACAAAATTATTAATTGTTTTTCTCCGATTATATTATTTAATTAATATCTTATACATCTCTTATAATTCAAATATATATTTTTTACAAACAATTCAAATATATTTTAATATGTGTTAGTAGTAAAAGTGAGACACAAGAGTAAATTAATATAAATAATAGAAGAAAATTGTACAATTCCTTAGGTGCTTTTCGTATGATTCTTAACTAAAAATACATATTTCTTTTTGGATATAACAAACTTTGAGAAAATTATGGATTTGAGGAAATCATGGTGAATTTAGTTAAGAACCATACAAAAAGCACCTAAGGAATTATACCTAAGTTTTCTCCTAAATAATATTGTTCCACTTTTATTTGTTTATAAATTTTTGTTTTTTTAATACGTATGAAATGATAAAATAGACCATCATTGTATGATAGAAATAGCAAGTCTTTTCAATGTATTTTTTTTTAAAATAAAGTTAAATTTAATAGGAACATTACATAATACATGCATGAACTGAAGTTTGAATTTCAAACATCTATTAATAATTTTAAAGGTGAATTTTTAAATACTATGCTACTTGATAATATATATATATATATATATATATATATATATATATATATATATATTTTAATACAGTAACTCTACCATCTTAATCTTAGGCCATGTAAGTTTTAGTGATTTGAGTCATCTAATCTAAAGTGAACAAAGTGCAGAATGAAAGAATATCATCAATAACTACATAACACACTTCATGACCGTACAAAGTAAAGGAAGTTTTACTAATTTGAGTCCTTCATTGTTATATCAATAACTATGGTGGAAAAAAAAATTATAAATCAGACTGAACTGTTGAAAAGAACTGAACTTAAAAAAAAAATCAAATTATTACTAACAATACTGAAAGTGAACTAAATTAATTACGTTTGATTCAGTTTCGTTCATGATTTATTAGTTTAATTTGAAACAGTTCATTTTGGTTTTAAAATTTGATTTCTTTTGTTTTTATATTATTTTCAATAGTACTAATGATAAGATCCTTTTAAAAAAAAAATAGTACTAATGATAAGATAATAATTTGATTAAAAAAATTAGTTATGGTTCGATTCTGAATCATAGAAACGAACCATTATAATAACTTGATTCAGTTGAAAATACAAACGGTTCAGTTTAGTTAAATTATTTTAAATTTAATGATTGGTTCGGTTCGACTCGGTTTAGTTTTCTTGCCGAAGGGAATCGGGTCCACCCCACATCACACAATTCATATGCGAAATTGAGTAAATAGTCAATTTTCCCCCTGAAATTGTAAGTTTCATCAATTACCCCCCTGAAATTAACAAAACTTCAATTACCCCCCTGAAATTTTACAACGTTAGTCAATTTACTCCCTCCGTCAAATTTTTCTGTTAGTGAACATGACGTTTTGCAAATACCCCCCCTGAAGTTTTGCACTTATGTGCAAAATGCCCCCCAAACTTAAAAATTTATATTATTTTTTTCTTAAAAACAAATAATTAATAGTTAAATATTAAAGCTAACTATTAATTTTGGAGTTTGGAAAAACTACATACATATATACATCAAAATAGGGAAAAATGTGTATTTTTAAAGTGACAATAATGGTTATTTCTAATAGACAAATTATTATTTTTAGAGGTTTATAAACAAATTAATAATCAGATTTAAATTTATATTTTCTCCTTCACCATCTTAGTCTTTTAACTCCTCCAATTCCTTCAACAATTTGCTCAAACAATTTAAACTACACAACCCCCAATATTAATCCACAAATCATCCCATTATTGTCACTTTAAAAAATACATATTTTTCCCCATTTTGGAGCCTATTTTGATGTATATATGCATGTAGTTTTTCCAAATTCCAAAATTAATAGTTAGTTTTAATATTTAACTATTAATTGTTTGTTTTTAAGAAAAAAATAATATAAAATTTTAAGTTTGGGAGGCATTTTGCACATAAATGCAAAACTTCAGGGGGGTATTTGTAAAACGTCATGTTCACTAACAGAAAAATTTGACGGAGGGGGTAAATTGACTAACGTTGTGAAATTTCAGGGGGTAATTGAAGTTTTGTTAATTTCAGGGGGGAAATTGATGAAACTTACAATTTCAGAGGGAAAATTGACTATTTACTAATGCGAAATTCAATTCCCTCTCTCACCTCCATATTTGAAAAGTTAAGCGCCAAACATAGAAACCTATTTCTCCCCCAAAATTTTCAATTCTCACACAACAATGGCGTCTTCAACACTGTTTATCGCTCTTCAATGCTTCAATTGCTCCACCATGCAGGTCTCTCTCTCTCTCTCTCTCTCTCTCTCTCTCTCTCTCTCTCTCCCTCCCTCTCTTCCAATCCCTAATTCATTAAATTCAGGTAAAGCAAAAGAAGAAAAGCAGCAACAAATGGAACTGCGTTGTGTGCAATCAAAAACAATCTGTTCGCAAAATCTTCGCTCAAGGTTACAAAGCTAAGGACATTCGCTCTTTCGTTCAATCCGTCAATATGTCCAGAAAGTCCATTGAAGAAGATGATCAACAGCAGTGGCTCCTCGCCGGAACCCTAAATCCTACACCAGAGGAACATGTTCGCGGAGAATATGAATTTCCAGCTGATTTCAACAATAAGAAGAACTGTACTACTGATTGGAGTGTGTATCTCGATAATGACGATCATCGTGCTACTGAGAGAGACGAACAACAACAACATGGTTATTTACTTTTTACTTTTTTAATTTCAATTATATAATTAATTGTTATAGAATTTTAGTGTTTGATAATAATTAAATTGAAGTAAAACTTGAAGTATGCTTCTGTGAAGGATTGACACATATACATACACACCCACATTTCTGATTGAAGGCGTGTCCGACACTGGCATGGCACAACACTAACACATATGATTACATTCAATTATTTATTTTTTCAAATAATTATCAGTGTCGACGTGTCATTGTCGTGTTCGGTGCCCGTGTACACATGCGAAGCATTGACACATACATACACCTGACTACGTAACACCAACGCGTGTTGTTTGACACAGACATGACTCATGTGATTGCATTCAATAATTTTATTTTTTCAGACAATTATCAGTGTCCATGGGTCAGCGTAGTGTCATGTCTGGCGTCCGTGTAATTGTAAGCGATTCATACCTGACATGACAATAACACTCACATCTAGACATCCATAATAATTTGTGAAAATTGAAGTGCTTGAGTATAACAATGTGTTGTTATTGGACACTAACATGTGTCAGAGTCAGACACCAAACATGGCTTAAATTTGTAATTTTGGTGCTACATAGCAGGCACCTCACACGACACAAACATTCACATGTAGACATCGGTACTAATTTGTGAAAATTGAAGTGATTGAATATAACTGTGTGCAGAACTGTTGTGTCAATATTAGACTGGCACGTGTCAGATACACCTTCGATTTGTAGTGTCGGTGCAACATAGATATACACACATGAATTAGTTATAACATGATCACGTAGTTTATTGTTTTGACAATTGTAGATTGATTGGATTTGGATATTGGTTATCATGTCATGTGAGTTGAGTTGAGCATGATGGTTTAATTTTAGGATCAATTATGCAATATACATAGAACTACAGGAGTATATAGCAATCCGGTTTACTATGCTCAACACATTAAATAATAAATCAAAGTTGTTTAAAGTGTTTGGGATTTGATTAGCTGATGTTGGAAAGTGATCACCTGATTTCACACTGTTTTGATTTATGAAGTGAAGTGATTGTGTTATTCTTTGACTGCAACAAATGATTGTCCTGAACATGAAGTGTATGATTTAGTCATGGATTGAGCCGGACAGAAGATGATATAGAATGGTCATAGACTTTAGTTTATCAGTTTAGGGTAACTATAAATACTGTATGAAAAGGGTAACACTAATAATGTAGGATATGGCAGAAGTAGTTCATTTTCACAGCTTTAGGTTGCTTTTGTTTTGATAAGTAGTGCTGGTTTTGATACATTTTGGATCGATTGAATTGAACAGAAGATGACTTTGAGCCATTGGTCGTGACTGAGTTGCCCAATGGCATGCTCAAGAAGCGCAAATCGGTGGATAATTCAACTCCAAGATGTGGCAGGCGTTTTAAAAGCCCACTGTTCCAAAACTCTGAAGGTGTATATTCCTTATTTCTTATGTCAGCGGTAATCAGTAATTCAAATTTTTCTATTAGTTTTGATGATGCTAAGAATAGAAAACAACAGATTTTACCAATTGTAGTTAGTTAATGAGAGAGACAAAATGAAAGTAAAATCATTGCATTTGTTAGTTTGTTATGCAATTTGATCTACTTGAGCTTCAGTGAAAAACAGAAGCCAAATAACTATATGCTTTTGATGATATTAGAGTTAGGCACTTAGGTTATTATTTGCCGCTGAGAAACCATAGATGCTGCAAACTTTTGACTGAATGGTAGAGCAAACAAATGGCACAAATTGGGTCATATACTTGTAGAAGCACTATAGTATTGCTGAATTTGAATAAACCACTATTTTTCCGATACACAATTGAAAACACTGTCTCAATTCCCAAGCAATACCGAGATAAGTAGATATGCCCCCAAAGCTTAAAAGTAAAAGGTAACTTTCAACAAACAGAGATTTAAACAGATATGCCTCTGAACAACCATTGTGTTCCACATATTTTGTGATCTTTACAAACTAAGTTCCTACCTATATTTGAACTTCCTTCAAGACTACTTGGAATTTGATCTTTCCAAATTACTTTGTTTGACACAGTGTTGTCAAATAGAGGCGGTAAATAATAGCAAAATTTAAACAAACCGCTATTGTTTTGTGATAGCTATTTAGTACAAAGTGTTGTCAAATAGCAGCTATAGAGGCTCTATATCATTGTAGTGTGGCGGAATTTCAGCAAACCACTATTTCCTGCGATCTGTGACTGACAACATTGTTTTGATATCATTTACAAATGTATTTTTATCTACATTCTCACATTTGTTTTATGATAACAAATAATCTAATGATAAAAACAATAAATTAGTCTACATGACAATCAGTCTTCTTTAATTTTAACTTTGTCAATATTCATACCAAAGGAACCTGGCTTCACAGTGATACAGAGAACTTTATGCTATATATATAAGTGCAGTATTGTTAACTTAATGAGTGAAAACCTTACTTTATTGATAGCATAATTGAGGCTTCAAGATGATTAAATAAGGAAAACATAAAGCTGTGATCTAGGATCTTATTTAAAATAGAAAAATCTTAACCCAACTAACTTACCCATAACATATCTTATCCTCACATTCCTTCCTTTAAACTGATGACGAAAAATAAGTTTATACTAGGTACTGACAGGTACTTCAGATCATAGTAGTCAATACCGCCGCTATAGCGGCCATGCGGTGCGGTGCGGTGCCGGAGCGCTACGCAACAAGCCATAGTGTTGCGGTGTGAGATGGTGGAGCTATAGCGGCGCAACCCTTCGTAGCAGTTTTGCGGTTTAGAACCGCTATTTCATTTTAAGAGAAAATACAAAATTGTCCTTGGTTTAAAAAAAAACAAGGGTATTTCTGTAAATCTTCCTCTGCTTTTCTGCTGTTCTGGAAAACTTCTTCACCTCTGCTGTAAATCTTCCTCTACTTTGTCGTGTTTGCTCTGTTATCCTGTTATTTTTTTGTTTAACAATCTCAAAACTCTATTGTCCTGTTACTTTTTTGTTCTAGTTTTCTTTGTTATTATTGATTCCAAACTCGGAATAGGATCATCTCCTGCAGCATATTTGTTCTGCCATCATCCTGCCGCTGATCCAATGGCTGACAAATAAAGTAAATAAATAAAAAAATAAAATATAAAAGAACAGTTTTAAAGAGAGAGAAACAAACTTCATTTCTATTTCTTCTTTACACTTCCCTCTCCGTTTTCCCGAACTTCCCATCAATCATGTTTCTTTCTTCATCTTTAAAATCCCTTTATAACCACACACAGTTTATTCATTTGATTCTGAACAAATTCAAAATTAAATAAAAAAACCTAAAAATGGTAGAAATATTGAGAAATTATTAATTGAATTGAATAGAGGGAAAAAGGAAGAAGAAGATGCCACTGTTATTGAAGTCAGAAAGAGTGAACAAAGAGAGAGCAGTTGAGAGTGAATTGAAATAGTAAATTGCAAAATTATCGGTCATCTCAAAGATTCAGTTGCGGTTTTTGTTTTGTTATTGAACTGCTCTCCATTTTCACAACCCAGATATTTTTGATGCATAATCTATTTCTCCGTTGTGCGCCAACCCGCCGTCGTGAAAACGTTGTGCTCAATGCTCATTCGAAGTCTAACTCATCGCCGATGCACGTGCTTGTAGAAAGAAGAAGAGGTCTGTGCTTGATAATTAATTCTGTTTCTAGATTGTTTATTTTTTCTCTTTTTAACCATTGGATTGATCGGACGATGGAAAACAGCGCAGGAGAGATGGCAGGAGGTAGTAAACTGGAGAGGATCCGGATCTTTCCAAACTCCATTATGCTCTCTCTGTTTCTGTTTGTAGTTTGTACAAACAATCCTCTGTTTTGTTCATATAAAACTCTATTCTGCTCTCTCTGTTTCCTTATTTTTGTTGTTTTTGTTTTTATGAAATAGCCGTCATAGCGCTATGCGCTATCCTGCTACAGCATTTTTGGGGTCGGCCGCTACGCTCCGCTATCCGCTATTAACTACTATGCTTCAGACACACCTTTGGTTGTCCAACATATATACATTTTCACTGAGTTTACCAAGAAAAAAAGGTAGAATTGTCATCTTGCTGGTATAGCTTTCATTTTTTTATGTGCATTTAGAGCTGTAATCATCCTCACAGTATTGCTACAGGGGTAAATATTTCATTGTAATCCACCACATGCTGGAAAGCCTAGCCCTGCTTTATACTTGTCCACCTTGCTAAGTACATTCAATTTTGTTTTGAAATACATTTAACTCCAATCATTAATTTCTTTCGACGATGCTAAGAATAGAAAACAGAAGTCAAATGAACTAAACTCGTTGCCTTGATAATTATTTCTTATGCAATTTGATATACTTGAGCTTCAAGGGAAAAAAAGGTCAAATAACCACATGCTTTTAATGATATCAGAGTTTAATATTATTAAGCTATTATTTGGAACTGAAAAACCACACATACAAATGATCTTTTGACTGAACGGTAGGGAAACCAAATGGAACGAAGTTTGGTGCTCCAGTGATTTTCTTAAGGCAACACAGTGTTAGTGTAGAGGGGTGAGTGGGTGATAGAAATGCTGATGAGCAATTGGGCCTTGACTTTGGTCAAAAGCCCAAAGTATGGAGAGTTTATGAGAGAAAACATAAGAAAGGCATGAAGGGTAATGACGTGGAGGGAATGATGCATGGAACTAGCATTATATAAGGGGGTAGTGGAGAGAGAGTCTCTCAGCTGAGTTTTCTGTTAGCAGAACAATTCACATTACATGAATTGTGGGAGCCTTAGTGCTTTTGGGAGACTGTTAGGTTGTTAACAGTCTTGTTATTTTCTTACAGTTAGTTATTCATCTTTTCATCAATTGTAATTGTTCCTTTTCCATCTCCATAGCCACAATCTCACCGTCTTCGTTCACCGACTCTCCTTCACCCAAAATCAGCACACGCAAAAGTGTTCTGGACATGTGTAAAGTGGGGTGATACGTACCACCACATCTGAAACATAAACCCTTGGCATTTGTGTAGAGGGATGAGTGGGTCAGATAGATCTCTAGGTCGTTTCACAATGCAGAAAATATAAATTTTCTTCCAAATTCTTTTCTTTAAAAAAATACATACATCTTTGTGATATATGTAAGAGAAGAAAGTATACTAAAAGACAAGACCTTACTTTATATATGGGTTGATTGGAATTGACAGTATCTTGATTCACACAGATGCAGGAGAGCCAGTAAAAGATCAGAGAAGAATCACAGTATTGACTGAAAGCAATTCACAGAGAAATAGTATAGTTACATCAGCTAATCAGAGGACTCAGAAATGCAAACAAGCAATCAACACTTCAACCTCCAAATGGAATGATTACTTAGCTGAGGACAACTTAGAACATGGATACAATAAGAGAGGCTTCAACTTCAAGGACACTTCAGGTTCATGGAACAGCAATGACATCTTAGAGGCCATAACTGGCGAGCAAAGAGTAGAAGATGATATTCACCCTGATTTTATGTGACTTTTATAAAATCAGGTATTACATAAAAGTGTTTGATTCTGTATAAGTGTACAAATAATCTAACAACTCCACGCATGTTTCTTCTGCTCTCATTTAAATGAATTTCCAATTGTAGGGTTTTGGATATGGTATTATACTCGTATTCAAGCTAAATTTGTATTCAAACTATTCTTGCATGAGTAACATTTATTACATACATTCTTATCCATCAAATAACTGATGAATCACTTCCAAATCATCATGATGCTAATATTGAAGGATATTTTCAACAAGGAGATTGATTCCCATTACCATTGAGTATGAAAGGGACAAGAATCAATGAGTTCTTTAATATAATATATTTCAATATTTTGATCGATCGTGAAGTTACTCTCTATTAAGAATTTGGGACAGTAACATTTATCGAATCGCGTAAATCTTGTGTACAAATTTTTCTCCTTCCTTTTCTTTTTAGGCTTAATTGCTATTTTAGTCCCTTACCTAATTTGTTGGTATCACTTTGGTCCCATAACTAAAATTTGGTCCATTTTGGTATTTTAACTTTTGCGCCGTTACATGTTTTTACTTGGGTATAATTTTTTTCGATAGAATAACATTTTTAAGATCTAGTGTTTCAGCACAGCTGCTACAAAGAAATTCAGAGAACTTCAACTCGAGAATACTCTCTCTATCTCATTATAAGTGTCTTATCTGTAATATTTTCTTGTTTAAAATTAAATGTCACTTTAGAATGCAATTGAAACATTAATTATATTTTGCATTGAAATCATTAAAATGAAATTCATTGCAACATTAAAATCAACAAAACTAATTGATTTCTTAAGAACCAGATACAACTCAAACAAGACACTTATAATGAGATAGAGAGAGTATTATGTACTATGCTTTGATTTTCTAGCTTATTGGTTTTAATATGCATAGTATAATTCTTGGAAAATTTGCTAATTACTTGTTAGAACCAACAAAGTAGTATAGCAGTAATTGATTGATTCAAAATAATCAGATTTAAATCTGAATGATATCAATTATGCAAAAGGACTGATTTATTGTTATGGTTCCGTAACCATATTCAAACAACTTGAACTCATTTTATAGCCGTTTAACGAAGGAAGGCTACTCCGCGTGTTGCGGATTTGCTTGCTGCCACTGCTGCAAGTTTTGCCTCATCCAAAAATGGAATCAAACATACTATGTTTGAAACTCGTAGAAAAAATGATGTAGCGACAGATAATTGAATATTGGATCGTATACTTGACAAAACTTTAGGCATATGCTGTTTTCACAACTATATGATATACATTTGGGCGAATTTTCTTTCACCACAGATTTTGGAAACTAATCCACTTGGATTGAATTCCTCAATCTAAATTAGATTCACCTGCAGGAAGAAAAATTAATTACAAACAAGGGGAAAGGGATTCCCAACTAATCATTAATGTAATCATTAATGTAACACATGAAATCCTTAATACAAAAATCCTGATAGAAAAGGGGGAAAATCCTGACAAGTATCCAAAACAACATCTAAGATTATTTCATTCACTAAGTGATTATGAGCCGATCTTATCACCAACTGCAGGACCTTGTGAAGCATCACGAAGGAATCGCATAGCCTCAGCAACCTTCATCTTCAGCTCCTCAGGTGACTCGATCAGATGAATGACCTCTGACTGGTCCATTTCCAGCAACATTCTTGTCACCTTTGCAGTCTGAATGGTTGGTGCAAGACGACCCACCAGAGGATGTAAATGTTCTTCCAGCATCTGTTTAACCAACAATACATTATAATATATTGACACAGAAAATTCAAAGGTTAACATATAGCTAGCAAATTTTTACATACCCGATGTTGATTTTCTTGAGAAGCAGAAGCCAAAGCTGAAGCAAGCGAGTTGTTAGACAATGGACCATGATGGTGATTGCCAGTGGAGGTTGCAGCACTCGCAGATGGATCCATCAATTGACTTCCGGGATCTACAGACATACCCACGCCATTTTGACCATTGTATTTAAGCCCTTGATTGGGGTTACGAGGTAGCATCTAGATTCAAAAATTAAATTTGTTTTAAATGTTGGGGTTACGAGTTATTTAGTAATATTATTTACAACAGAAAAAAACTTAGATTTACGGAATAAATACTTGGTTTTTCTTCTGTCGGACTTGCTGGAAGTTACCAGCTGGACGCCCACCCATCCTATTCCCCGGATGTCCCTGCCTCTGAAGGTGATATGGCAGCAAGTAATTTGGAGTAACAAAGCCAGGTCCCACATCTGACATGAACTTTGGCCGGAAACCGTATCCGTTTGGCTGAGGCGCCATGAGATCAAATGTACCTTGCTCATAATAAAATTGTTGCGGAGCAAGTCTTTGTACACTTGAATGGTATCCAGCATTTCCACCCGATACTTGAATTGCAGGAAAATGTGCCTGCAATTACACAAGCTTGTGAATCTAACTGTTGAATTTGTACAAAATACAATGTAAGAAAGACTGAATTTGTTTAAGATCGAAAACCAAAAAAAATGAAAGTAAGCATGTTTCTGAAAGACCATCATATGAACAAAAATAGGAAATTGATAACTTATTACTAAATCAATGCTACAAATAAAAACTACAATGAAAAATTTATGTTGTATACAAATCAAATAGTAATTGAATATTTCAGCAAATTGTAATTGTAATTGATTTATCCATATTTTAATTACGAGGTCAATTTAAATAATATATTTACAAGATAAAAGACAAGTTTTACCTGCAATTGAGCTTTCCTTTCTTCTTTGCGTTGGGCCACAGAAACATATACTGGCTTCTGTCCAATAATCTTCCCATTCATTTCATCGATCTAAAAAAAACATAATACAAATCAAGCATCTCATAAAAAAGGTTGTGCAAAATCTTTTTTAACAAAATAACAAACGACATACAGCTTTGCTCGCTTCCTCAGGTGTGGTAAAAGCAACAAAACCGACGCCCTTGCTGCGTCCACGAGCATCAGACATTACCTGAAGAAACATATTAAATGCAGTTATACTTTCAGATATTCAAATAATTATGAAGTGAGTAATGACACAAATGCATGTTACACTATAACAATAAATAAACAAAGATAAGTTTTGATATACC
Source organism: Medicago truncatula (assembly GCF_003473485.1). NCBI lineage: Eukaryota > Viridiplantae > Streptophyta > Magnoliopsida > Fabales > Fabaceae > Medicago > Medicago truncatula. The sequence continues at coordinate 18,292 of NW_024340372.1, forward strand.
TTGCAAGATGTTATTGTTCCAAACTCAGAAAACAGCTCCTTCAGTTTTTCTTCATTAAGACTCTTATCAATGTTTTTCAAATATAAGTTAGCTCCTTGAAATTTCTCATATCTTTTTAGCTTTTCTTGCTCAAAGAAAGCTTTCAACTCTGCCTCCCTTTCCGATTTTTTCTGAGCCCTCCCGACAAATAAAACCTTCCCATCATTAGTTGTGCTCCCATTCAACTTCTCAACAGCAGTAGCTGCTGAATCTGAGCTTTGGAAATTCACAAAACCAAAACGTTTAGAGTTCCCATTCTCATCTTTCATTATCTTAACACTTGTTATTACACCAAAAGTGTTGAAAAGCTGCTTAAGGTCCTCATTAGTATATGATTCAGAAAGGTTTTTCACATACACATTAGTGAACTTAGGTGATGACCTTTCTTGACACCGAACAAAATACCCTACATAAACTTTCTTATCATTCATCAGCCTGCCATCCAACTTTTCAATAGCATTTTTTGCAGACTGATCATTGTCAAATTGAACAAAACCATGTCCCTTAGAATGACCATTGCTATCCATAGCAACCTTACAAGAAAGCACATTTCCAAAAACAGAAAAAGTTTCATGCAATGCCTTGTTATCTATTGATGTTTCTAGATTCTTAATGAACAGATTTGCAAATCCAGTTTTACGAATGAGAGGGTCTCGATGAGAAAACATAATACGAATGGGTTTTCCATTCAGAGGAACATAGTTCAAATTCTCCATCGCATTAGCAGCTGCAATATAAATTTTGAAGTTAAAGAAACATATATAAATAAAACAATGTTTTTATAGATGATTTACAAAATTGAACACATTTTCTTTAATTAATTAATGCATTGTCTTATAATATGTACTTCAATTTTGAATGTAACTCATCATCACAAAATCAGCTTAATGTTGAATATGACCTCAAAAGTTTATAAGCACAACAAATGTTATATCTCTAGACAATATGAGCCTAAACCCATTACCTCAACCCCGACACAATTATGTTGTTGTACATACAATAAAGCTCTTGACAGATTACAGGGATGGCTGCAATTTGGTTTGCTTTAATTAGGGATGGTCGCAATTGTAGGGCTTTAATTATTAATTTGTGAATATGAATCATATACTTCCCAAATCAACCAATCAGTAACCAAATATAAAAATAATATTCTAAAACACAGCCTACACGTCATTGGTAGTCATGTTGCCAAGGTTTATGATATTTCCACAGTCACATTACTATTGCAGAACTGACTACCATGGACGCATAGACTATTGCCAACATTGTAGCCGCATTAGTCGTGTTTGACAACAACTTTCTACCTTACCAAGGATCGCAACAATGATTTAAATCATGAATGATGTTGAACATGGTTTCAAGGAATAGCCACATCAGAAATTGTGACTAAGATTTTTAATGTTTGCATGTTAGTAACGCGGCTCCAATGATTAATAACATTTAAAATAGGGATCGAAGAATCCCGACACAATATTAAAGAATCCCGACTTAACCATGACATAAAAACATAATTTAATTACTGGGGTTTTACTCAGAAAAAGGAATTTACTTTACTCCTTCTGTAATTAGAGTCATAAAAATCAATTAAGAATTGCAACAAGTTGGGAAAATCTTAACAACTTTAGTAGTCACGATGCCAAGGTTTATGATATTTCCACAATCACTTCATTAACGCAATTGCAGACGTATTACTTGACAACAACTTTCAACACAAACAAAGAGTTTCTACCACGATTTAAATGACAAATAGGGTTTCAATCTTAAACACAACAACAATTGTGGCCACTTGGGCGTATTTGATAGTGATTCTCTGCAATATGAAAGAATCTCAGAGACAAGCTAGACTTTAAAACATGACCTTTTACTACTTCAGAAAAAATAATTGTACTTTAGTAATCATATATAGTCATCAAATTTAATTAAGATTTGCAATAAGTTTTGAAAAACCTAACCCTTATCTTTTTCTCTCCAAACAAAAAAATAAATTCAATAAGGTATTCAAACAATTACAATGCATTCCATCAACAAGATTATATGATTCTCCTCAAAAAAAAAAAAATTATAATCCAAAGATCCAAAGATTGAATTAAAAAAAACACATAATAAAAGAATGAAACTCGAAATACAAACCATCACGAGCGTTGGAGTAGTTAACATAGCCATAACCAAGAGATGACTGCGTCATCTGATCTCTGCAAACCCTAACAGAAATCACAGGGGCAATCTGGCTGAACAGATCATACAGCTGCGCATCATTTACGTTCCCTTGAAGATCACCGACGTACAAAGAAGAATTCTCAAATCTTCCAGCACTGGTCAAAGCTGCTGGAACAACGATCTTTGGTGATGAAACTATTGCTGCCATTGCTTCAACACTGAAACAATGTAACAGTAGAGAACATTTTTATTGTGAATAAAATTAAAAAAAAAAAAACAATAAAGAAAGAGAGTGAGAAGAAAAAAAACTTACAGTAAGGAAGAACTGGTTTTCTGGTTTTCTTTCAACACTGTAAGGATTGGTTTTCTGGTTTTCTTTCAACACTGTAAGGAAGAACTGGTTTTCTTTGGAGTGAATAAGGTTGTGTGATACAAGGATTTTATATGACAAATTTGCTGAATCGAATCGCAGCGTTTTATTTTATTTTATTTATTTTTAATTGTGACGTAATTTGACTTGACTTGACTTTGACAAAAGTATTATTTTCCTGTATTATTTTGTTTTATTTGCTGCATGTTGTGTTGACCTTCACATAAATGTTAAATTGGAAAAAAACACTTTATGATACACTCACAAATAGAAGCTTCCTAATACACTTATTTTCTAAATCAATTAATTAATGAATATGCTAACTAAATACATCCTCCCATACCAACTTGATACGGATACCAGCAACAATTGATACCAGGTATGCGATCTGCAGTTGCTCCAAATTACATCCTGCCATACCAACTTCAGAGGCGAGGTCATCCTGGACACGGGTGCAGCAGAACCACGTATTTATTCTTGAAGTGTGTGCTTCATTGTTTTGTAAATAAAATTTCTAGTTGATTCCTCACATTTGGAAAAATTTCATTTTCAATCTAGATGCTACCTCGCAACACCGACCAAGGGTTTACGTGTAATGGTCGAAATGGTGTGGATCCATCTGCCGTTTCTGAAGGTCAAACGATAAATCCATCTTTGGTGTCTGCTACTCGGGAAAATCAACACGGGTATGTAAAAGTTTACTAGTTATATGTACATCTTTGAATTTTGTCTGAAGAGTTGCAATATTGTGTGGATTACTATAATTTATTGTTGCCAATATCATGTACTTACTCAAATTAAACCTGTCATGGTACGGTAAACATAACTTTCTTTGATTTATTGGTTGAACAGATGTTGGCCGTTGGGTGAAAATATAGCTTTGTCATTTAGGGTGGGCATGTATATAGCTTTGTTCTTTTTGGTGTTTAGGCTTATGCCCCTCTGTTTGTTGCACTTATTTTTCTGCATTTTCCCTTACTGCTGCTGCGTTAATGACAGTATGCAGGGGTTTGTTTTTCAGTTGTATCAGCTTTGCCAATTTGCACTTCTTGTGCTTGCCTTTTCAATATATGCCGATTAAAAAAAAAAAAGACATGGGAATTTTAACGATAAAATGGCACACGATTAATTTAGATTTAATTTTGTTTTTTTAATTAAATCTGAACTAATATTATTTATGTTTTGTCAGATGCCACGTGGCATGAATTAATTGGGCCATGTGGCACTCTATTAGTTTTAGTTTTAGTTTCTTTTTTTTTTAATAGTTGACAAACGGAGGGACCAATAACAAATTATTTACAAATTGCAGGGACCTAAACTAAACAAAAAAAAGTGCAGGAACCAATCCCAAAAACTGATGAAAGTGCAAGGACTAATTACACATTTAAGCATAATAATAATAATAATAATAATAATAATAATAACAACAACAACAATAATAATTTATTTGATTGGAGTATGAAGGGATGTCATTTATTGTAATGTAAATAATGAGATTTTTTTTTTACAAAAAATTATGGGATCAAAATTAAAAGATTTGAGAGATGATAGGAAGCTTTTCTAGAATGTCACATCATCATAAAACTTACATTTAAACAACTCAAGTTTTCTTTACGAAGTATAAAGATAGATAGATAGAGAGATGTCATTGGTTCAATAATTCTCTACCCAGGCTTCCACATGTTTAGAACTGAAATGGAGAATTTTTTGCATGTAAAAGAGCATAGAACTACACAGAAATAGTAATAGTATTTCTACATCCATTATGACTTTGATTACCTTTTAAAATCTGAAGACTGATAAACATTGTGAAAAGTAAATGAGCTATAGAGTGTGTAGATAGTAGTAGACATGACAACAAAACCCATGTCCGTGGTTACCCGTCCAAACCAAATCTAATTTGACGGATTTTCCCGTTTTGACTAGGTTTGAGTTTTCCCAGATTTCAAAACACGGGTATGGGACGGGTAACGGGTATATAGGTACCCACCCCGAACCCATACCCAAACCCGTCCTGAAAATTGTCGTGTTATTTTGTTTGATAATTGTCGTGTTATAAAAACCATCATTGATATTTAAAGGAGAAACTAAATCAATCGGTCTAACAAATGTTAAAGTGAGCATATTGCTGGATAATACATTACAACATTTCTTTAGGGGTTGCTAAAAAAATACTTCTATTTTTTATCAAAAAAATTATTCAATGCGGGGACAGAGATGAGGCGGGGATACCCAAACCCGTAAAACCCGTCCACACCTCGCTCCATTGCCATGTCTAGATAGTAATCATCAACCTATCAATTTGTTCATGTTTTGAGGATTACAACCAACTTAATTTTATGTGCGTCTCTCCATCCTCCCAACTTTTTTCTTAATTTTTATTTCTCTTCGCTACCTTCTCTTTCCTAGTACATGTGAAATAGCTTCTATTGAGAGATGTAAATGGAATTTTATACCTTGAGAGATTAGTCTAAACTCTCAACTCATGAATCAACAATGTGAGACTCAGTTCAAATAATGAGGGTTCTCAGACACAAATGTTTATTGCACGATCTACGAACCTTGACAACATGAGACTCAAATACAACTTCAATAGATGATACCGTAACAAGAGCAACAGGATGCAACAACTACATATAATTTTCGATTAAACAATGTTTTATATTAAACCTAGATTCAAATATCATTTGGAATAAAGGAACAGGAAGGATGTTTCCAAAGCATATAATAATGTGTGCTTTATAATTCACTACTTAATTTTATTTCTTGATCTCCTTTTTCATGGGATGAATGAGGTCTTGATCTTGATTAACGAGGTAGCTGCATCTGTCATATTAATCCGAGCCTCAGGAGATTCTTCACAACATCTCAATGCTAAAGCTAAGATATTATAAATTTCTTTCCCATGTTGCGAGTCTAGATTGTAATCCACAACTTCCATACTCGAATTGGCCATCGATTCGCTAATCCAAGTTTTCAAAGTTAATTCTTCTGAAAACATTTCATTTGTTGGCTTCTTTCCGGTGAACAGTTCCATTAGCATTATCCCATAGCTGTACACATCTCCTTTAACAGAAATGACTCCTTTAGATCCATACTCTGTATATACACATTAATCACTGGTTATAAAAAAAAATCTCAATTATAATTGTTTTTTTGTTGCTGCCAAAAACAAAACACAAGAAAATCATATAAGTATGTTGATGGTTAGACAACTAGGCCTAAAAATAAGTCAATATTATTGCTATTTAGACAATCCGATAAGATATAATATGATTTAGAAGTGAATAAATTATTTACCTGGTGCAACATAGCCAAGAGTAGCTAAAGTCCCTGTATGAGTTTTTGATTGTCCTTCATCCAAGAGCTTGGAAATGCCAAAATCACTCACATGTGCAATCATAGCTTCATCTAGTAACACATTACTAGGCTTCAAGTCACAATGAACCACTGGTATTGAAGAACCATGATGGAGATACTCCAATGCAGATGCCACATCTATCATTATGTTCAACCTTTGCAAGAAATCCAAAAAATTGTTATTAGAGTATAACCATTTTTCCAAACTTCCGTTTGACATAAACTCCATCACTAGAGATTTGAAATCAGGATTTGAACAACTACTGATAATTTGGACGAGATTTCTATGCCGGAGGTTGCGCATTGCATTGCATTCTGCATCAAAGCTTCTTGAAGTAGCTTCCATTGTTAAGTCAAGTACTTTAACTGCTATCATCTTCCCAATAGAAAGCATTCCTTTATACACTGATCCAAAACCACCCCTTCCAAGTAAATTAGTCTCGCTGAATCCATTAGTTGCTTGGACGAGTTCATAATAGGAAATCCTTATTGGAACTCCTACAGTGGATAAACCCCTTTCACGTGGACTTTCAACCTTTTTCCTTTTATGCATTTGAAGCATTGTACATGCAACAATAATAATGCCCAACACAGCAATTATGAGTGATATGGATATGATTAATAGCATCTTTGTCTTTGACTTTTTCCTATGTTGATCACATGGAGGTACTTTTAAGCGATGACAGCCACACAAGGCTTCATTATGCATGAAAGACTGAGCTGCGAATCTTTTGAAAGGTCCTCCATCAGGAATCTCTCCTTGCAATATATTGTATGACAAATTTATGTATTTAAGATCAGAAAGTAGCTCTAAGGATTTTGGGATCACACCGGTTAAAAGATTTTGAGACAAGTCCAAGAAACTTAAGCTTAACATTTCACCAAGTGATTTTGGAATAGATCCATTCAATTTGTTAGATGCTAAAGAAAAAGATTCTAAAGTTGTCAAGAAACTTATGGCTGTTGGAATGTTTCTTGAAATTTGATTTCTTGACAAGTCCAACAGTATAACAGCTCTCAAATTCTTAATCTCAGGTGGAAGATTTCCAATTAAAGCATTGGAGGATAGGTTTACCTCTAAAATATCTTCAAGATTCCAAAAGGAGGAAGGTATACTAGAGGTTAACCTGTTAGATCCTAAGTAAAGCTTTCTAAGTGAAGTCATATTTCCCAAACATGTTGGTAACACTCCAAAAAGCTTATTGCTTATTAAATATAACTCACTCAAACTCTTAATTTCACAAAGCTCATCAATCATGGATCCTTGTAGTCTATTGTAACCAAGTTCTAAAGATTGAAGTTTATGTAACCCTTTAATTGAACCAGGGATTGATCCATTTAAATCATTATCCCACAAAGATAATCTAATCAGGTTGCTCATGTTTCCAGTTTCAAGTGGAATATTTCCATTAATTCCACAAGAATCTGCCCAAAAGTATTCTAAAGATAAGTTTCCAATGGACCTGGGAAGTTTTGATAGCAAAATATTCTCTGATACATCAAGATGTGTCAGATGTTTACAACTTGTAAGTGAAGTGAGGAAGTTTATTTCAAGAGAATCATCCATTAATGTCAAATTATTGCTATCTAATCTGAGATAATTGAGGAATCTTAAATCTCCAAAAGAATTGGGAATAATTCCACTAAGTTCATTATCACTAAGGCTAACTGCAACAAGATTTGAAGCATTGGATATACTATTTGGAATTTTTCCAACAAACTTGTTTCCATACATGCGTAGTACTCGTAGGTTAGGAAGGCCAAATCCGAGATTTGATGGAAGCATGCCTGAGAAAGAATTTTGTCCAAGAAACAAATTTTCCAATGTTGAAATGTTGAAGAGTTTTGAAGGAATAGGTCCACTCAAGTTGTTATTCCACATTTGTAGAATCTGAAGTTGATTGAGATGGCCAATCTCCATTGGTAACGAACCTAACATCACATATCATAAAGAAACAACACATAAACAAAGCCACATGTCTATGATGATGAAGCATGGTGTAAAAAGGTTAAGGGTATACCTGTAAAAAAGTTATTATATAAATATAACTCTTGTAACGATGTGCAGTTGCCAATTGATCGTGGAATGGTTCCTTCAAGATAATTATTGTGTAGGAAGAAACTTTTAAGTTGAGGAAGTTGATTACACGTCTCATGTGGAAGAATTCCATTTAAATTGTTACCCAAAAGGCTGATCACTCTCAACGAAGAGATGTTGAAGAGGGAGATTGGAATTTCACCTATATGTAACATACAAGTTTAAATTAATTAGTTTACAAAAGTTTACTTAGGTTTTTATCTTTTAAAATGTTTACATCATTTGAACCAATTTTCATCAATAGTTCATTTTTCTTACAAATTTATGTACATCGCATTATATAGTAGAAACAATATTTCATCACCCAATATCACATTTGTTAACAACTAAACGGTCATAATCTTAGATAAAAACTAAAATAGATCATATTAATTTTGTTGGATTTGATATTATAACATATAGTGGAAGATCTAGATAAACCCTCGATTAAGGGTGCAAAACATGAATGTGAAAAATAATTTTAAATGATACACATTAGTTTACTTAATAGCAGAAACTAAAACGGAAAATATTTATGGAAATATTATAAAGATATCAAAACTGAAAGTGTAGATATTTATAGGAGCATAAACTTATTTTAACTTATTTTTTTTAATTATGTGATTCAAATAGATGAGTTGAACTTGATGAGCCGAATTAAGTTGGTCATGTACTTTAAACAAGTCAAACTCAAACAAAAGAAATGTTCGTTTCGAACTTTAGTTGAGTTACGAACTGAACTGATTTTTATCGAGTTGAATCGAACTTCGATGAATTCGATTTGACTCAACTCATTTGAAGTCTTATTAGCAAATCAAACGCACCATTAATGTATATAATGTAACATTAAACAAGTGAGTGGAAATAATGAGAAATGATAATACAACTCCTTCTCTCATACTCATTAGGTCGATCGAAGATGAAATATGAATTTGCAAATGTTGAGGGCGTGCAGCACCTAATTCTTGAAGTGATGATATGATTTAGATTTTTTTTTTTTTTTTTTTGATAAAGTGATGATATGATTTAGATGTTATCTTAGAAATTGAAAATGTAATTTATATTCTTTGAATATTCAAGTAAGACTTTTGGTTTATTCAAGAAAAAAAGTTAGACTTTTGGTGAAAATAAAGATTGGTCCAAAATTTAAACATTTTCAAACATAAAAATATAAATGATATGTTTGAAACTTTAAATTAAGTTAAAGAACCCATATATCTATACTATATATATATATATATATATATATATATATATATATATATATATATATATATATATATATATATATATAAAATAGCATATTTTGACTCTTTTGCATTGACTTTTTCTCTTTTCAAAATTACCCTTAACTTTCAATACAAATAACACATGTAACAAATAGATAAGAGTAAATTCATATATTAAAATAAAAGTGTAACAATCACGATATGAATATCTCTGTGTGTGTGTGTGTGTGTGAGCTAAGCTCTCGAGGACACACACACACACACACACATATATATATATATATATATATATATATATATATATATATATAAACTTACTTTTTGATTATTCAAATTATACTCTTAAACAACTTTTTATATAATAAAGATTGTTGTTGATGTCATTAAAAAAACTAAGAATTTATATTATATTTTTTGGTTATATTTTTAGTGGCATTTAAATATATAATCATGGTTAGTTTGATTTGTTATAATTTGAAAGTCAATATAAAAGAAACGTTCGTTTCAAACTAAATTGATTTTTATCTAGTCGAATCAAGCACATATGACTTCGACTTGACTCAACTCATTTGAAGTCTTATTATCAAATCAAAGGCACCATGAATGCATATAATGTAACAATAAACACGTGAAAGGAAAAAGAAAAATGATATTTGTACAATCATTTTGTGATAACTGTTGGACAACTCTATCTCTCATATTCACGTTGTTTCTTAAATATCTCTCTCATATATTTGTACAATCATTCGGATATCAAACCTAATTTAAAGCTAGACTTATTTTTAAGGGCAATTAATTTTCAAAATTAACTTATAATTATTGAAAGAGGAGGTAACATTTTTAGGCAATGCACTAACTTTAAAGAAACAATAAATAATAACTTAATATTAAAAAAAAAAAAAACACTTAATATATAGGCAAAAATATCTTACCCTCCAAGTTGTTTTTTGCGAGATACAGAGACTGAAGTTTGGTCAATTTTCCAATGTCAGCAGGTATACGTCCTTTGTCAAAATTATTTTTGGATAATTCCAATTCTTCCAACTCTTTGCAATCACGCCAAACATTTGGCATCATACCAGAAAAATCATTAGCATAAAGATAGAGTGATCTAAGGTTTGGAAGCCCTAGACAAATATTTGTTGGAAGGATTCCAGTCATATTATTATATCCAAGATATAAGTATTGCAACGATGAGTTGTTGAACATCAATATGTTACCTGTGAGCATATTATATTGCAGGTTCACAAATCTCAGTTGTGTAAGATCACCAATTCCTTTCGGAATTTCTCCAACAAAATCATTGTTGCTCAAATCCAACATTTTCAATCTATTATGCAATTGAAATAACTCATGTGGTAACTCACCATGGAAACTATTGCCATGTAGATCAAGAACAACAAGGAAAGAGAGATTTCCTAATTGAGGAGAAATGTTACCTTCAAGGCCCATGTTACTAAGATTCAATGCATTTACTCTTCCATGATGTTCATCACAAGTAACACCAACCCAATTGCATGAAGAGAAAGAAGAAGCAGAAGTGGAAATTGACCAATTACTAAGAATATGATAAGGATCTAAGGTAATTGAGGATTTGAATGCAAGAAGTGAAAATTCATCGGTGGTTAGGTTTTTCTTACTACTCACAGCTAAGCAAGTGAAGAAGTAATAATAAATTGAGGCAGAAAGAATAAAGAGCCAAGAGTATAATTTGGCCATTTTCAATACTATTTATGCATGTATCCAATTAAAGCACCAGAAGAGGATATTTATATTGAGAGCAATGCTATGGGGTGAAAACAAACATTTAAACTTTTCTACCGTGAAATTATAGTTTTATTTTGCCGATAGTTTCCACCTTGGTCATGATTACAAAAACACTTTATTCAATGTAGTGTGTGCTTGCGGTGTGAATGTTTGTGGAATCGCAACAAAAAAGTCATTATGGATGTTCGGATTATAGAACCTAAAATGTTTGATTTTTGTATTATGAATTCCGAACGCTCCTATACACCCTCTTTCTGCCAAAATAAAATGAAGAAAATAAATGTTCGGATTATATATTTTAAGTTGTATCAACGTAAAAATTAAACCTATTTGTGAAAGAGTTAACCAGTTTAAGATCTGTGTATTTCTTGTGTGTCCGGTCTAGTATCTGTATATTTCTATTTGATAATTTTTTTTAAAAAAACTAGTTCTCAAGAGAGTGTGTCAGTATTTTCAAAATTTGCCTAAAAATTATAAAAAAATCATGGACCAAGAAAAATAAAAAAATCTATCGTTTAAAGGCGGTTTTCATTTTTCATATTCTCAAAAAAAATCCAAAAAAATGCATTAGCTTTAAGCTAAAATATGGTTTTAGTCCTTGCAAATATGCCTCGTTTTGGTTTTAGTCCCTGTAAAAAAAAAATTGTTTTTGGTCCCTGCAAATTTTTTTGTTTTTTAAAATAGTCTCTGACCCCATTTTTGTGATGATTTGCATACGTGGCACATGATGACTGAACCGATTTTGGTCCCTGCAAAATATTTTGTTTTTTAAAAAGGTCCCTGCAAAAAATTTTGCAAGGACCAAAATTTTTTTTTTTTTACAAGGACTAAAACCAAAACGAAGCATATTTGCAAGGACTAAAACCATATTTTAGTCTTAGCTTTATTTGATTTTTCAAAATTTTAAGTGATATTTCTATATTTTTTTTAATGTTTTTTTTTTTTTCATTTTTCACTGTTTTTTTTTTTTTTTTTTTTTTTGTGGTTTTTTAAGGCAAAAGTCGCCACTTTGAAAAGAGAAGGATGTTTTGATTGTTTTTTTGGTAGTGACCGGGATTTGAACCCCGGACCTTGCATATTTTATGTATTATCCCAACCAACTGAGATAAACTCACGAGGAAGGATGTTTTGATTGTTGCTTATATATAGGATGGTTTCATATATATAATCTGAAAACTTGATAAATGTGTTGGATTTTACAATCTGAACGAGGTGTTTTGAGAATATAAGAGGGTGCGTGATCAGTGCGGAGGATGGTATGAAATTCTCTTTGGTTTTCACACATATTAACATTTTTCTTGTGGTATGTGTTGGGTGCTGAAGCATGACCCTTTAAGATATTTCGCACAAAAGTCATCTTCGAAACGTGTTTCTCATCACACAATAATGTAGGAAGTTCTACAGAGTGGGTTCCGCAAGATTTTGGTCCTAAACACACATATATAGCCAAAAAACTTTAAACAAGTGCACTGCATTGATGCAACACAGAGAATTGTTCTACCTTTGCTCATATTGTTCACTTATTTATATTATAGTTTGACTTTGTAAGCTTGCAATGTAGCAGCGTGGGAATTAGTATCTATCTATGTTTTACAAAGCATATGCATATAACATGAAGTATTTTTTTTTATACATATAGAGAATGAAATTACTTCTATGAAAAAAATAGAGAATGAAATTAATTATTTAATTTAAAATTAACGATAAGTAATATAAGTTTTTGTGATTATCAAGTTATATTTTTTGTGTTGCTTGTTGGAAATTGGTTTTACAAAAGACCTAATAATTGAGTTTTTGTCGTTAGCAACATATATGTTTGTCAAACTATTATTAGGTTTTGAATACTAAAATTGCCTTTATATTGTTTGAAATTGAAATTGAATCAAGATGAAGAATATGTACAGAGTCAACTAAGTAACAAGATGAGCGATCAATAATTAAATGATCATCTTGTAACGTATATAGAAAGAGATGTTCTTAAAACAATTAGTAATGATGTAATTTTAGCTAGTATTTTTTGTAATTACGACTATTTTTAATATAATTTCTTATTAAATTTAATTATTTAAAAAAAATTATGCCCCACCAACATTGTAAGTCCAGATCCGCCCCTATTGTCATGTATAATTAAACTTAGAAGCAAAAGCAGCAAGGACGAAAACATGAAATTTATAATGAACAAATTTCATTGATCAACATTTTTCGTAATCTTGATTTTAGAAATATCGATGTTTATCAATTCAATCATAAATATGATTTGTCAAATTTTGAATCTTCATGTGAATGCATGAAGTACATAATTGACTTTGGATTTAAATGAGAGGTCTTCGACTTGAATTGGTTGTCCTCATCGTTATCATGTTGAGAATATAGAAGCCATGTTTGTCTTAGCATCCATCATTCTCTCCCTAATAGTGAGAGATTTTTGACAATAGCCTCATTTTTTCTGGATAAATTTTACCGACTGTGGCTTAATTAACAACTTATACACTATGGTTGGCAATTGCAAATCTCGTAGCTAAAAAAGAATTTTCTTAACTTGTGTATTAAGATCAATACATTTTAAGGAATATAAAAGTATAATTTTTAAATTATTTTTTTTATAAGAAAATTTAAAAATAATTTCATGTATGAAATTTTTAAGACAATATTTCTGTTGAGTTTATTAACCAGTGTTTTAAAGGCACAACAGAGCACATGTTAGTATTTACCATTAAAACTCGCATTTTTGTTTATTGAAATTTGTGACAATTTTTATATGTTGATAAAAATTAACATGATTTAACAACACTTTTCAAAACTCAATAGACTCTACCTTAAAAAAAAAACTCAATAGACTCTAAACATCAACGCATGGTGATAACATGTAGAATTCTGCTATTTACCTAAACGGTTCTGCTCATTTCTAAAGTAAATGTTTAAAATGTCCCTACGCATGTTAACTCACGCAGTGTGCATCATAGCGTGAGTTAACTCACAAAAAAAAAAAAACTAAACTCCAGCGTGAGTTAACTCGCTGGTTTTGTTTCATGCATATTCCAACAAAGTTTCTTAGTCTTTCTGGTTGTTGAAACTGTCATTGAACCCTCGACCTGTTAATTGTGAAAGTAATAAACAAATAAAGCATTAACATTTCATTCAGAAAAAAAAAAACATTAACATTGGGTAAAAAATTAATCAATTAGAGATTTGAAAAAGCGCGTGAAGTAAACTATCAATAGCATTCATACCAAGTTGAGTTCGGCAGAGATACCGAATTCTTTGAGGGAGGATTTAACAAGTGGCCAAGCTTCTTGAAGATATTTTTCACGATATTGAGGAAAGAAACTGTGTTGGAATGGATTAAACAAAACCAGCTTGTGTTAACTCACGCTGGATTTTATTGAGTTTTTTTTTTTGCGTGAGTTAACATATGTAGGGATGTTTTGAACATTTACTTTAGGAATGAACAAAACCGTTTGTGTAAAGAGTAGAATTCTAACATGTATTCAGATCTCGGTTTAATGGTAAAAGGTTACTTTGTAAATCTCAAAAGGATATTGTTCAAATTCCACTTAAAAGAATTGTAAATTTATCAATTGTGCTATACCATTAATAACAACGTTTTTAAATTGCGGCTTATTGGTTTCTACTTGAAGAATTTACAACCTAAGGTTTTGAGAAGAAACAATAACACTGAAAGGTTACTTGTGGGTAATCTTTGGACTTTGAAGGCTTTGCTAAGAGGTTTTGAGATGGCTTCCGGGCTAAAAGTTAACTTTTATAAGAGTTGTTTGATGAGAATAAATGTAGATTCGGATTTTATGACGATGGCGTGCAATTTTTTGAATTGTAGTCAAGGGACCTTTCCTTTCAGTTATTTGCAAAACGTCATGCTGATTAACAGAAGAATTTGACGGAGGGAGTAAATTGATTAACGTTGTGCAATTTCAGAGGGGTAATTGCAGTTTTGTTAATTTCAGAGGGAGTAATTGACGAAACTTACAATTTCAGGGGGTAATTGTCTATTTACACACTAACAGAATATTCTTCAACATGGTAGAGGATTGGACTCTAAGGGACACATGACATGTGATCCACAAATGAAAGTCTCTACTTCCTCCCTTTGGCATTCTTATGAATGATTTCTTCTTCTTAGGCTTGTTCTTATATCTATGTTGCTTTCGGTATTTTCCCTTTAACACAATAATTGGTTATGCCAGAGTGATAAGGTGACTTTGTGGTTAAGGAAGGAACCTAGAAGTTTAAGTCAGCGATAGAGTGCTGGAGGATGATTTTGCTCTGTTTCTTTTACTTCTGCAATAGTGTCTAGTTTTATATTTTGTTTTGAAGTAATATCTTATTTTTCAAAAAATTATATCAAAACACTAATTTTGTTTTTAAATTGACTCAGTTTTCAAATATTATACCAATGCGGTTAACAATATATATGTAAAATAATTTATTGTGAACAATCTGCAATACAAATGCAAAAGCATAGTACCAGAATTATTGATTGCATAATCAACCATGAGGAACAGAAAAATATCACATAAAAGAGCTTAAAATATAAAGCAAATATGCAGAAAAATTGCAGAAATGAAATAGTACAGAAACAGTTCAACATAGGAGAAATTAAACTCCGATTTATGTGGAAGTGATTCATCAGTAACAGTTCAACATATATCACAAAGATATATAGCAAACATTTGGATGCAAAGTTTGATTTTCTGCATTGAGAATCAACTCAGAGATCTGAATCACAAATATTTTTGTGCCATTCAGATATAACTAAAAGTATATATATATGGTTTGAAGACTTGTGCTTTTTCCAGAAGGTCTAGTAGATCAAATTGCATAGCAAATCAAATTGCATATTGTTTAACTATGAGTATAGGAGAACTTAAACTCCGATTTATGTAGAAGTGATTCATCAGCAACAATCAACCTACAATTTTCATCTGGTGACGAGGATTTTATCCTCTGATAGTACACTCAATGAATATTTGCACAATGTCTACAAAATCGTACAAGTCATCCAACGAATCTTTGTACGAACCTTATATCTTTCTCTCAATGGCTATATTCTTCAAGTATGAAAGGAACGTGCCAAATTAATGTTATTTTCCATAGTACTTATCGACTTGTTTAGCAAGTAATTCATTATAAAAACCTCCAGTTTGATATAAATATCGTTTATATTCATAAACTGCACCAGAAAACTATTACGTATATTTTCTATACATTTCTATAGGTCTTGAGAATGACTCTACACCAATGTGGAGCAAAAGAAGGAAATCACATGTGTCAGAAGCAAAGCCAAGCATCACAAAGAGAATTTTGGAAATTCTCGATTCTCTAGGCTGGCTTAAAAGGAAAATCGAAAGGCGGTTCTCTAGGCGAGATTTGTACATGAGTCAGATGATGGATCTATCCACAGTTGCTGCAACCTCTATTGACAATCGGCATTATAGTCTATTGTCTAACAACTCGCTTGCTTCAACTTTGGCTTCTGCTTACTCAAGAAAATCAACATCGGGTATGTATATATTTGTTAGCTATATGTTATCCTTTGAGTTTTCTGCTTAGAGTTGCAATACTATGTGGATATATTATAATATATTGTCGCTAATATCACGATCTTACTAAAAAGTTAAACCAAAAATGGTATGTAAAATCTAACTTTCTTTGATTTCCTGGTTAAACAGATGCTGGAAGAACATTTATATCCTCTGGTGGGTCGTCTTACACCATGCAATCAGAGGTTATCCATCTGATTGAGTCACCTGAAGAACTGATGAAGGTGACTGAGGCGATGTGAATCTGTGATTCCTTCATGACGCTTCACGAGGTCCTGCAGTTCGTGATCAGATTGGCTCATAATCATTGTTTCATAGAAGTAGTGCTTGTCTATGGATACAACAGTAGAATATACATTGTGGGAACCTTCTGCTTAATCTTGATTCAGAAGTTATCGTAAGAATTACAAAACATGTAAACTCAATATTTTTTTTTTAACACTGTTAGAAAAAAGGATTACAAAATGAATATGATTAACACGAGCGCTTCATTCACCTAACTATAAATATTAAAAGGAGCGTCGTCTTCTAGAACTTTTCCCAAACCAACCTGCAAATGTCAATGATGTGAACAATTGAATACAGAAATTGGCTTAGCATCAGTTTGATTCCGCATTGGCAACCATTAAATGCACGTTTGGAACAGTTGATCGTGGTTTGACTGCCAACATAAACCAATTTACGTTTAACTCGCTTTTAACCAAATTTAATTCTAACCATTGTATAACCAAACACAGTCTTCCATAATGGCAGTAAGTGCAAGAACAAATTAGGATCAACTTGCATACTTTAAATAACATTCTTATAGAGGAACAACTTGACAGACGTTGAAAGTGTTAAATGATAATTTGTAATTTTCCATATTCCTAGGTTCATTAATGTATCTAGAAGTCTCTCCATGTATCTGTAAATTACACAAAATGTCATTAAATATTCCTAGGTGCATTCACGTATTTACTAGAACTTTCTATGCATCAATATAACTAGAGGTTCTATGTATTGACAAGGCACTGCAATGAAAAGAAACATTGCTGCCAATTCACAATTATCACGTTTCTGTTCCTTTCCTTCTTTCTCCAACAAAAAGCAATTCCAAATTTATAGTAAAATTTCCATCACTATAAACATAGTTCCAATAATCAATTTTCTAACATGTTATAACACTAGTTTCTGATTTCTAATACATAGGTTCTCATTATAAATGTGGGCAGTCCTTACCTCACATGTCGGTTTTGTGAGGTTGTGTTAGGTCCAACCGCATATTCTAATAAAGCCAAATACAGGAAACATAATATGAAAAAACCAACCAATACAGGAAACACAATAAACCATGATCATGAGTGTTCAAATGTTGCTACTTATATGTTACATTATTTGTGCAGTTTTGAAGTGAGTAAAATTCTTCAACTCTAAAGCACGAGTCCAGTTTTTATGTTTCAAAATCAATTCCTAAATGAAAGTTAACAGGAACTGAAAATTAAAACGATTCAGACATATAAGTTACATTATTTGTGCAGTTCTAAATCTAGAAAACTATAAGAGTTATGTTGAAGCTTTCTATATCTCAATATTACACCACAAACTGAGTCATAATCATGAATTTCTTATGCATCAATGAAAGAGCTACTCGTTGAGTAAACTTACACTTATGTAATGAACTAATAAAATTACTTGGAACAATTCTCACTTTCAATGCAATAGAGCAAAATAAAATTTAAAGCATCCAAACAGAATTGTTATCGATCCAGAATGGTAGTCCATCCTACAATACATCAATACTAAATGATTGCATATCATAAGAATAGAAACTAATGAAAAACATTGAAACTTCTAGTTACTACTCTTACTTAAATTAAAGTTTACATGCAGGAGATATCCTTGGACAAGAAGATAATTCTTCTATAATTTGACTCCTTTCCAAAATCATTCCATTTTAGGAGCTAGTAGTAACGTCAATGTCAATTGTCATATCTTGTAAAAGCCTCGCATTCTGCAATATATATTTTGCAAATTGAAGGTCATTTGCCGATCCTTCAAAGTTTAAAATTGTACATGATCTGAGGTGAGACGAAACACATTCAATAACCGAATTTGGCCATTTCCATTCCTTGGATGAGCTGTACCTCCACTGTCAAAGGGATGAAAAGCAACATTTATTAAAATATATTTAAAGCAGAACAAGCAAACAAATATATTACTCAGCAAACCTTTTTAATGAAAAGAATTTGAAGCATGGGACAATGTTGGAGCAATTGTATTATGTTATCCCAGCTATAAAACCATAGTTTAATGTGAATTAGGTTTGGAAAATCAACATTGCAAGGAACATCTATTGCATGGATTTAAACCCTTTTAACACACTGTTTTTGTAACTTTCGATATATACAGTATGATAAATCCTGAAATCTTCTAGGTTAGGAGAAGCATTAAGAAGTTGTTGGAGAACTTTCTGATTTTTAAAACGAACAAGTCTCAAATGTAGGGTTTTGAAAGAAGGGTGGTAGTGAAAGCGATTTTGATGGGAAGAAAAGAGAGTATGTGACATAATAATTCATCGGGTAAGTCACTGATTCTATCCATCTTCTTTGAGTTTTCCATCGTTGAGAGAGAGAGAGAGAAGTGCTAAAGTAGGGTTTGCGATGCGTTGCAGTGATAGACGTTTCATCTGAGCCACGCCCAGACATACACGCCGTGGAGGCATTGTTTATAACACCACGTCGGAGAAGATTATCCTTTGTAGACAGCCTATCCTGGAATAACCGCCATGCAAACAACACTACCTTCAAGGGGACATCCTTATGCCAAAGAGATGCAACATCCACAAGAGAATCTACTTGAGGTTGAGCTGTCAGGAACTTATAAACACCACAAACAGAGAAAGTTTGAGATGTTTCCAATGTCCATAGCCATCTGTCATCCTTGTCAACCTGTAAAGACACATTATGAAGCAGTAAAATAAGTTCCCCCGATATCTCCTCCTCCCACGCATACAACCTCCGCCTCCACCTCCACCTCCACGCCTCACCATCCACCCCCCAACCAATCTGACACATATTAAAAACGGACTCCCCCTTTACCACTGACAAGTCATATAACTTGAAAGTGAAACACATGACCTATAAGTCATCAAGCGATCCTATTATAAGAACATGAAATCTTGCAGATTGAATAAGAAGATTGAAGCACTAAGTTATCCTTGGATGTAGTAAGTTATTGGACCTACCGCTATCCTAGAGGATTTTAATGTCCACTTCTGTTTTTGGCCTTTAAAATGCAGGGTACCAATACAATGAGATCCTTTAAGGACATTAAAGGATAAATGACGGTCAACTGCTGCAACTCAATTCGAGTCATCAGGAAGCCCGTGATCTAAAGTATATAGTTTTTGTCTCATCACAATGGTAACGTCGTTTCTTCTCTCGTCTCAATTGCACTTCTGAATGAGTAATTTTCTTGACATTTATACACTTTTACTGAAGCAACAACTGGTTTCAATGTCAGAGTGGGCAACAAGAGTGGACTCGTGATCAATTTCAAAATCATGTGTTGCATTATCATCTAGAAAGAGTTTGAGAGCAACATTGATATTCTGCATCTCAGCTTGGAGTTCCTGTAAATGTCTATCGCCGGTCATACAGGTCGAAAGATGGACACACACAAAGTGTACAGAAAGTAAATGCAATTATTGTGAAAACAAATCCATTCCATAAGAAGTACTAGAAATAGAAAGTGAGTCAGGGATAGGGAGAAAATGCAGTATTTGTGAATGGAAAATTTTGTCAAGATCATGCGCTTGTTAAAGCTGAAAAAGTTCACTATTGCAAATGCTTTGTTTAAATCTAATACACCTATTTCTGAAAAAGTTCTTACGAATGCTTTTCAATGATTATCTTCAAAAGCAGTCTTGCTATGACAATAACCAGTTTGAAAACATGATTACTCATTCTGAAAGAACTTCAGCCAAAGAGATATTGATTTGCAACCTATCAAAGAAAACTAACTAAAATATCATCAAAATGTTTTTGAATATTTCAAAATAAATTGAAACAAACCTTATTGATAATTATTTTTCTGCCAAATATTTACCTAAAAATAAAAGAGAACAAATATTCTTAAAACTTTTAGAATATAAACAAAACAAATAAAACAAAGATATAAGTAAAAAAAGCATCTTTAGTCTCATTATATTAAATTATTATTATTATTATATTATGTGTCAAAAATATTATATTATATATATATATTAGAGGAAGATAGGGATGTGGTTAAAAATTGAATTAGTCGTCAAAATTAGAGTTCAAAGTTCAAACTTCAAGCTGCCGTCTGTCGCAAAATTAGAGCAAAATAAATTAAAAACATCCAAGCAGAATTGTTATCGATCCACAATAGAATACATCAATACTAAAGACCATCATCCTTGTTAATTTTACTAGAAGACTAAATGTTGTTCAAACTAAATGGTTGCATATCATAAGAAATGAAACTAATCAAAAACAACTAGTTACTACTTTTACTTCAATGAAAGTTTACATGCTGGAGAAATCCTTGGACAAGAGGATAATTCTTCTATAATTTGACTCCTTTTCAAAAGCATGTTTATTGAGGACTTAGTAGTTAAGTCGATTGTCATATCTTGTAAAAGCCTCGCATTCTGCAAAATATATGATGCAAATCTAAGATTCCTTGAGAAGCCTTCAAAGTTTAAAATTGTACAGGATCTGAGGTGAAACGAAACACACTCAGGAACCGAATTTGGGTATTTCCATTCCTTGGATAAGCTGGAGCTCCTCTGTCAAAAAAGAAAAGAAACATTTATCAAAATATATGTAAAATAGACCAAATGATTAAACAAATATATTACTCAACAAACCTTATTAATATAAAGAATTTGAAGCTTGGGACAATGTTGGAGAAATTGTACTATGCCATCCCAGCCAGGAAAGAACCAATAAAACTGTAGTTTAATGTGAATTAAGTTTTGAAACATCGGAAAGCTTTTAAAAATAATCCTTTCTGCATCATATATGGATAGAAACTCAACGTTCTTAACTACATTATAAGGAACATCTATTGCACCGATTTCAGTTCTAACGAACCTAGCCAGTGACATGGATTTACCCTTTCTAATGCACTGTTTTCGTAATGTTCCATATGCAATATATCATAAGTCCTCAAATCTTCTAGGTTGGGAGAAGCATTAAGAAGTTGTTGGAGAACATTCTGATTTTTAAAACGAACAAAACTCAAATGTAGGGTTTTGAGTTTCGGAAGATCAACAAATAAATTTTCAGCATTGAGTTGTAACATATCAAGTTTTAGAATAACTAGGGTTTGACATGTGAAAATTGTGTCATTCAAGATGTTTCCATGCATGGAGAGATGAAATTCCTCGATACACAGTCGTTTGGCGGCTTCTACCCATGTATCGAAGATGTGGCAATCAGAATCGCTGAACAGAAAACTACACTTAAGGCTAAATATTTTGATGAATTTGTTTGACAGACGAGGAGAGAGCATGAGTGTATCTATAAAATCACAGAAACGATTGAAGGCGACATAGTCATGCACTGTTTGATAGTCGAAGCGAAGAACGGTGAGTGAGTGGAAAAGTGGGGTCCACCGCTTCGAAAGAACTCTGGTAGTGAAAGCGATTTTGGTGGGAAGAAAAGAGAGTATGTGACATAATAATTCATCAGGTAAGTCACTGATCGTAACCATCTTCCTTGAGTCTTTCATCGTTGAGAGAGAGAGAGAGATAAGTAGCAAAGTAGGGTTTGGGAAGCGTTGTGGTGGTAAAAGATATATATACAAGAAATTCTTGTGTGTGTATATAAAGAAAAGAAAATAACATGTTTTGGTTGGGTTGACCTTTTTTCTTCCCAAAATTACCCTCACCTTTCATTACATGTAGCACATATCAAAATAGATAAGATTAAATTTAATTATTAAAAATAAAAGTGTAACAAATAAAAGTATATATATGTCCGGATTTTTTACCTCTTTCCTTTATAAAGTTTTACAAACTACACGAGCATATTAATAAAAATTGTTGTTGGGATCGTTAAAAAAAATATTTAGATTATATATTTTTTTGTTATCTTGTTTGGTTTGTTATAATTTGAAAGAAACAAACATTTATATTTAGGGTTCGTTTGGCGCAAATGATAGGATAGACACGTGATAGAATAAAAAAATGAATAAGGATAGGATATGATAGTGACATGATAACATTCATCAACTAAACTCAGAAAAGCTAAAATCAAACCTTGAAATTGAAATTCATCCTAAAGTCAATCCTAATTTCAAAATCAAACCCTTCAAATTCCTAACCCTTTTCCCCAATTTCGATTTCAGTTTCCCCCAAATTTCTTAAACCCTAATTCCATACCATTGTCACCACTTGATTTTCTTTCTTCCTTTATTCATTTTCTTCTCTACTCACCTTCATCATCTTCATTTATCACCTTCAACATCAAATCCAGAAAAAAATAAAACAAAAAACTCAACAAACCCAAAAAATTTAGATTAAACTCAATATTCAATTTTTCCCAAATTCAAAACCCTAAAACCAATAATCCAATTTCAAATTCAACGTTCAAAGTTCACATGCGTATTAGCCTTTTTCATATCCTTCATATCTATATCTACTTTGTCCCATAGAAAATGATTTGAAAAGATCCATGGCAGCCGTATCATTTCGCTCTTACTCTTAAGTTTTGATACAAGTTCTGATCCAAGCTATTATCAAACATAAAAGAAAGAAAAAACTGCCTTAGAAAAACCCATCCTTAAAAAATTCGAAAGATTGTGCATAATAATGAGGAATTCAATGAAGACGATATTTGGGTAAGGTTCTACATAATGAATCGTTCACCAATTTGAGTTTTGAGAGAAGAGATTGAGGTTGTACACTGTAACACCCCGTTTTCCCAATATACAAATTTCATAAACAATTATCAGAGTAAAAACCATAAACGGGATATCACATAGAAACGTAATCCATAAACAGTTAAATAATAATTTAACCTTCACAATATCTTTAACATAGCAGCGGAATATTTAATTCAAAATCATAAATCAGTTTGGCACGTAGGCCCCATCAAAATAGTTCATAATCCATAACATAATAAAAATAACATATTATCCACGTAAGAGAATGAAGCATGTTATAGCATATAACCCCATCCCGTTACGTATCAGAGCGACCTAGACGACACAGTGAAGGCAAGGCCACTCACGACGGCAACTGCACACTAAGCACGATCACCTGCAAGTTACCCATACGAAGGGCAACATTTTCAAGCAGAAGGGGTGAGATTTCATAATACAATAACATTAATCAATGTAATTGAGAATCATAAATTAACAACATAATCATTCCATTATTAACTTTGCATAATTGTTAAACAGTTATCACGTAATCGTTTGTTCAATAATTAGGAATATCATAACATATCAAATAACACTTATCACGTAATTACATATTCACTCATTATCAACAAGGCATCTTAATCATGACAATGTGACAATGCTCTTAGACTCCTTATATGCATGTGGTACCAATCGTCATCATAAGTATTAATATACTTTAATCGTGCGGTGGACAAAGCTCCTATAAAACGTGCGGAGGACAAAGCTCCTAATTTTCGTGGTGAGGACTAAGCTCAATGATATGCTATGCATGGACACTTATGAACAGAACACGTAATCATCGTAATCAACATGCATCCAATAATTTGGAGCTAAACATTATCATATACATATGCACTTAGTTAAATAACAGAAGCAGCATAAACAAGTCACACAGCAAGATGATATCATTATATCAATAGCACATAAATTGCATTATTATCAAACCTTCATATCTTGCATGAATATACAATACATTAGTTCATACTCAATTAATATCAATATAGTCTTAAGCAACTCTACAGGCTGCAGTAAACATCATCACTAGGTCTCAATGCCAATTAGGGGTTCACTCTTGATCAACGCATGCGACACAGATCGCGCAAACACTCAAGCAACTACCTTCTGGTTGTACTCGCGAGGCGAGAGTACTTACTCGCCATGGCGAGTAACACTAATCTCCCAAACTGATGTTGTTCTGGGTTCAATCCTGTCCTAAAATCATTCCTAATCATCTCTAGGTATGTTTAGGCACTCAAGGTCCAACTAAAAAGTCAAAAATACAAAATATGACATGCACTCTGCCTAAGCTCGCGAGGCGAGGAAAGGTTTCTCGCCATGGCGAGTTGCACCAGACAACTCGCGAGGCGAAGGGGAAAGGCTCGCGTGGCGAGCGATGAATCTTCATCACTCGCGAGGCGATGATCATAGCTCGCCGTGGCGAGCGATGAATGTCGCTACGGCCAGGCTTCCTAAAATCACAAAAATCCGACGTTTCACATGGTTCTAAGCTTGGTTTTGATTCCAGAATTCATCCTAAACATATTCTAAGGTTACAGGACAATTCTTACATCAATCTAAACAAGTTTTACCGTTTATTCTCAATTTTTAGGGTTTTGACCTAATTCCAAAACTTCTCTAAATCAATCCTAACTATGTCAACTAATCATCAGAATTACAGAGGTTAATGCTACTGAGTTATTAGTCCCACCCTTACCTGGTTATGAAGAAAATCGCAGCCCTCTTGCTCCTCTCAAAGCTTTTTCTCCCTTTTCCAAAAGTTTTCACGTACAATCCGTTTTTCTAACAATTAGGTCTTCTCTATTTATATCTCTTCCTAATTACTTATCTTATCTCAATTTCTCCCCCAAAACTATCTAAAATATCAAAACAACCATCAACTAAATATTTTATATTATTTTCAAATCTTTATTTTATTTAACAATAAAATAAATCTCATATCATAATCAAATCCTCCAAAACTCATAACTTATCACGTCATCAATCATATCATCAAAACATATCAAAATCATGCATATATTATATAATTATAATATAATTGCCTAAACTCGATTAAATAACGATTAAACGAAAGTGGGCGTTACAACTCTCCCCCACTTAAAAGATTTTCGTCCTCGAAAATTTACCTCAAGCAAACAACTCTGGATAAGACTCCAGCATCTTACTCTCAAGCTCCCACGTCAAGCTTTCACCAGTCGCTCCCGACCAAACGACTCTCACGAGAGGTATCTCCTTGCCTCTCAACGTCTTCACTTTGCGATCATCAATCCTCAACGGTAAAGTCTCTACCGTAAGGTTGTCTCTAATTTGCACATCGTCGCTTTGGATTACATGAGATGGATCCGGAACATACTTTCGAAGTTGCGACACATGGAAAACGTTGTGCAAATTCGAAAGATGCGGCGGTAAACCCACTCGGTAAGCCACTGTTCCAACTCTTTCCAATATCTGATACGGACCAATGAACTTCGGGGTCAACTTCTTTGACTTCAAAGCACGTCCTACACCAGTCATAGGAGTGACTCTCAAAAACACGTGGTCTCCTTCCTGAAATTCAAGATCTTTTCTACGCTTATCATGATAGCTCTTTTGTCGACTCTGCGACGCCTTCATTTTCTCTTGGATCATCTGAACTTTCTCAGTAGTTTGCTGAACAATCTCTGGTCCTAAGACCACCCTTTCTCCTGATTCAAACCAACACAACGGAGTTCTGCATCTCCGACCATACAAAGCCTCGAACGGTGCCATTCCAATACTAGAATGATAACTATTGTTATAAGTGAACTCGATCAACGGGAGATGACTATCCCAAGTTCCTCCCTGCTCAAGAACACAAATTCTCAACAAATCCTCTAGCGACTGAATTGTCCTCTCCGACTGACCATCTGTCTGTGGATGATACGCCGAACTCAAACTCAACTTCGAACCCAAAGCCTCTTGCAAACTTTTCCAAAATCTAGAAGTAAATCTTGGATCTCTATCTGATACAATGCTCGAAGGAACACCATGCAGCTTCACAATCTCTTTGATGTAAATCTCTGCCAACTGGGCAACAGGGAAACTAATATTAATAGGTAGAAAATGAGCTGACTTCGTCAACCTATCAACAATAACCCAAATTGCGTCGCTCCCTCTCGGAGTATTCGGCAAACTCGTCACAAAATCCATCGATATACTATCCCATTTCCATTCTGGCACGTCTAAAGGTACCATCATCCCAGCAGGTTTCTGATGCTCAACTTTCGACTTCTGACAAACTAAACAGGAATACACAAACTGTGCCACATCTCGTTTCAAACCAGACCACCAGAAAATCTTCTTTAGATCATGATACATCTTCGTAGCTCCCGGATGAATACTCAAGCTACTTCTATGACTCTCTTCAAGAATCATCTTCTTAATCTCTTCATCGTCTGGGATACAAATTCTTCCTCGGAATCTCAACACACCTTGATCATCGATTTTAAAATCACTGTCTTCAGTCTGATCTCTAGC
Source organism: Medicago truncatula (assembly GCF_003473485.1). NCBI lineage: Eukaryota > Viridiplantae > Streptophyta > Magnoliopsida > Fabales > Fabaceae > Medicago > Medicago truncatula. The sequence continues at coordinate 45,274 of NW_024340372.1, forward strand.
AACCAACAAGTCTACAAACTTTACATCAACTCTCTGTGCTTCCTTGATACTTTTCAGAAATTCACTATCAATCTTCAGCATACCCAGTTTCACTCTCTGAGGTGACCATTCGCAAACCAAACTCATATCTCTAAACTGTTCAAGCAATTCGAACTCTCTGACCATCATGGCGGACATATGCAATGTCTTCCTACTCAAGGCATCTGCAACAACATTAGCTTTACCGGGATGGTAATTCAGACCAAAGTCATAATCCTTCAACAATTCGAGCCATCTTCGCTGCCTCATATTCAATTCCTTCTGATCGAACAAATACTTCAAACTCTTGTGATCACTAAACACTTCAAATCTCGAACCATACAAGTAATGTCTCCATATCTTCAATACAAAGACTACGGCCGCCAACTCGAGATCATGCGTAGGATAATTCTTCTCATGAACTCTCAACTGTCTTGAAGCATAAGCTACCACTTTACCTTCTTGCATAAGCACACCTCCTAAACCCAACTTGGACGCATCACAATATACCACAAAAGGTTCATCCGACTTCGGCAAAATTAACACTGGAGCAGTCGTCAAACGCTTCTTCAATTCACCGAAACTTTTCTCACACTGGACGTCCCACACAAAAGTTTTACCTTTACAAGTCAACTGCGTTAGCGGAAGAGCTAACTTAGAAAATCCTTCAATAAACCTTCTATAGTAACCAGCTAAACCCAAGAAGCTTCTAATTTCAGTAACGGACTTAGGAGTATCCCATTGCGATACAGCTTCGACTTTAGACGGATCCACAGCAATACCATCTCCGGAAATAACATGGCCTAGAAAACTCACTTCTTTCAACCAGAATTCACACTTAGACAATTTAGCATAAAGTTTCTTCTCTTTCAACACTTGTAAGACAATCTTCAGATGCTCAGCATGTTCTTCTTCAGTCTTGGAGTAGATCAAAATATCGTCGATAAACACAACCACAAACCGATCCAAAAATGCATGGAAGATGCGATTCATATACTCCATAAACACTCCAGGTGCATTGGTCACACCGAAAGGCATAACTTTATATTCATAGTGACCATAACGCGTTCTGAAAGCCGTCTTCTGCATATCTTCATCCTTTACTTTAATCTGGTGATAACCTGATCTCAAATCAATCTTGCTGAAAACTCGTGCTCCCACTAGCTGATCCATCAAATCATCAATTCTTGGAAGTGGATACCTGTTCTTGATAGTTACCTTGTTCAACTGTCGATAATCAATACACAACCGCATACTACCATCTTTCTTCTTTACTAGCAAAACCGGTGCTCCCCAAGGTGAAACACTTGGTCTAACAAACTTCTTCTCAAGCAAGTCTTCCAACTGTTTCTTCAACTCAGATAACTCGGAAGCAGACATACGATAAGGTGCCATCGAGACCGGCTTCGTTCCAGGAACAAGATCAATAGAAAACTCAACTTCTCTCTCTAGAGGCACATCAGGAATCTCATCTGGAAAAACTTCAGGAAATTCACACACCACCGGTAACCTATCAATCACTGCTTGATTCTCAACAGATAAAGTAGCCATTAACGAAAACATCAAGATACCGTCGCGTTCCAGTTGCTTCAGCTGCTTAGTAGATAAAAACTCTGCACCACTTTCCTCTTCGACGGAAGAGAAATGCACTGACTTGCTAAAACAATTAATAAGAACGTGGTTGTACTCTAACCAGTTCATACCCAAAATCACATCCATACCGCTCAAAGGTAGACAAACTAAATCCATTTCGAAATCACGACCAAACATAGACAAAGGACATTTCAAACATACGAGAGAAGTAGTCACCGAACCCTTAGCTGGAGTTTCGACAACCATCTCTCCATTCATATCAGACAAATCAAGACCCAAAACAGAAACACAATCGAAAGCAATAAAACAATGCGTAGCACCAGTATCAATAATAGCAACTAAAGGAGTATTATTAATATAGCAAGTACCTCTGATCAAACGATCCTCATTCTCTGTCTGAGTCCCAGTCAAAGCAAAGACCCTACCAGTAGTCGGCGCCCTCTTAGGCTGGGTACACTGTGAACTAATGTGACCCTCTCCGTTGCAATTAAAGCAAACAATGTCTGTGCGATTGCAATCAGCTACAACATGACCTTTCTTGCCACACCGGACACACTTCTTGATTTCCTCAGGGCAGACGTTGCTTTTGTGGCCTTTCTCACCACAATTGAAACACACAATCTCTGCAGCATCCTTCTTCTTAGGCCGCCTAACATCGACCATCTTCTGTTTCCCTTTATCAGCAGGGGCACTGTACGGCTTAGGACGACTCTGTTGTCCCTTACCCTTCCTCTCATTCACTACCTTGTAGTGAGCCTTGGTATCCTCTTCGTAGATCCTGCAGCTATTAACCAAATCCTGAAAAACTCTCAGCTGTTGGTATCCAATCGCCCTCTTAATGTCGGGCCTCAAACCGTTCTCGAACTTGATACATCTCGAGAACTCAGCATTCTCAGCAGTATAGTGCGGATAGAACTTAGACAGCTCCACGAACTTGGCAGCATACTCTGTCACGGACATATTTCCTTGCTTCAGCTCAAGGAATTCGATCTCTTTCTTCCCGCGAACATCTTCCGGAAAGTATCTTCTCAGGAACTCCCTCCTGAAAACAGCCCAAGTCACAACAGCTCCCTCCTGCCCAAGGGTAGGCAGAAGAGCAACCCACCAGTCATCAGCTTCCTCGGCCAGCTGATGAGTACCAAATCGCACTTTCTGATCCTCCGTGCACTGCATAACCCGGAAAATCCTCTCAATCTCCTTAAGCCACGTCTGGGCTCCATCAGGGTCATAACGTCCTTTGAAAATCGGAGGGTTCTTCTTCATGAACGTCTCCAACATCCTAGCTTCAGCATTTGCACCAGCATTCACGTTAGGTTGTTGTCCCACAGCTTGGGCAACAGCTTGTAGAGCAGCAGCTAACGCAGCATCATTCCTTCCAGCCATTTCTGATATTCTACAAAAGTAGCAACAACAACATAAGATAGTAATATAAATATTACTAAGACTCGACACGACTCTCTAATTGACCGGACGGACCGACCTGCTCTGATACCAATTGTAACACCCCGTTTTCCCAATATACAAATTTCATAAACAATTATCAGAGTAAAAACCATAAACGGGATATCACATAGAAACGTAATCCATAAACAGTTAAATAATAATTTAACCTTCACAATATCTTTAACATAGCAGCGGAATATTTAATTCAAAATCATAAATCAGTTTGGCACGTAGGCCCCATCAAAATAGTTCATAATCCATAACATAATAAAAATAACATATTATCCACGTAAGAGAATGAAGCATGTTATAGCATATAACCCCATCCCGTTACGTATCAGAGCGACCTAGACGACACAGTGAAGGCAAGGCCACTCACGACGGCAACTGCACACTAAGCACGATCACCTGCAAGTTACCCATACGAAGGGCAACATTTTCAAGCAGAAGGGGTGAGATTTCATAATACAATAACATTAATCAATGTAATTGAGAATCATAAATTAACAACATAATCATTCCATTATTAACTTTGCATAATTGTTAAACAGTTATCACGTAATCGTTTGTTCAATAATTAGGAATATCATAACATATCAAATAACACTTATCACGTAATTACATATTCACTCATTATCAACAAGGCATCTTAATCATGACAATGTGACAATGCTCTTAGACTCCTTATATGCATGTGGTACCAATCGTCATCATAAGTATTAATATACTTTAATCGTGCGGAGGACAAAGCTCCTATAAAACGTGCGGAGGACAAAGCTCCTAATTTTCGTGGTGAGGACTAAGCTCAATGATATGCTATGCATGGACACTTATGAACAGAACACGTAATCATCGTAATCAACATGCATCCAATAATTTGGAGCTAAACATTATCATATACATATGCACTTAGTTAAATAACAGAAGCAGCATAAACAAGTCACACAGCAAGATGATATCATTATATCAATAGCACATAAATTGCATTATTATCAAACCTTCATATCTTGCATGAATATACAATACATTAGTTCATACTCAATTAATATCAATATAGTCTTAAGCAACTCTACAGGCTGCAGTAAACATCATCACTAGGTCTCAATGCCAATTAGGGGTTCACTCTTGATCAACGCATGCGACACAGATCGCGCAAACACTCAAGCAACTACCTTCTGGTTGTACTCGCGAGGCGAGAGTACTTACTCGCCATGGCGAGTAACACTAATCTCCCAAACTGATGTTGTTCTGGGTTCAATCCTGTCCTAAAATCATTCCTAATCATCTCTAGGTATGTTTAGGCACTTAAAGGCACTCAAGGTCCAACTAAAAAGTCAAAAATACAAAATATGACATGCACTCTGCCTAAGCTCGCGAGGCGAGGAAAGGTTGCTCGCCATGGCGAGTTGCACCAGACAACTCGCGAGGTGAAGGGGAAAGGCTCGCGTGGCGAGCGATGAATCTTCATCACTCGCGAGGCGATGATCATAGCTCGCCGTGGCGAGCGATGAATGTCGCTACGGCCAGGCTTCCTAAAATCACAAAAATCCGACGTTTCACATGGTTCTAAGCTTGGTTTTGATTCCAGAATTCATCCTAAACATATTCTAAGGTTACAGGACAATTCTTACATCAATCTAAACAAGTTTTACCGTTTATTCTCAATTTTTAGGGTTTTGACCTAATTCCAAAACTTCTCTAAATCAATCCTAACTATGTCAACTAATCATCAGAATTACAGAGGTTAATGCTACTGAGTTATTAGTCCCACCCTTACCTGGTTATGAAGAAAATCGCAGCCCTCTTGGTCTCTTGCTCCTCTCAAAGCTTTTTCTCCCTTTTCCAAAAGTTTTCACGTACAATCCGTTTTTCTAACAATTAGGTCTTCTCTATTTATATCTCTTCCTAATTACTTATCTTATCTCAATTTCTCCCTCAAAACTATCTAAAATATCAAAACAACCCTCAACTAAATATTTTATATTATTTTCAAATCTTTATTTTATTTAACAATAAAATAAATCTCATATCATAATCAAATCCTCCAAAACTCATAACTTATCACGTCATCAATCATATCATCAAAACATATCAAAATCATGCATATATTATATAATTATAATATAATTGCCTAAACTCGATTAAATAACGATTAAACGAAAGTGGGCGTTACATACACAAGAGAAGATTTGGGGTTGAGATTCAACAAAGGATTATTCAAATAAGGAGGCTTTGAGTTTGAGATTCAACACATAAGAGGAAAGATTGAAGGATTTATTCATTTGATGAAGAGGATTTGGGATTTGAGTTAGAGTTCTTGGTTTGAGTGAGATTTCTATCTCCCCTCTTTCACAAACTTTGAAGGATTGAATATTTAAATTGGATTATTGGTTTCTTGGGTTTTTTTATTTTACTAGGTTTGATTTTGAAGTTCACCAGTTAGATGATAAATTTTTCTGGGTTTATTTGATGAAGATGATGAATGTTTATCAAGGTGATGAAGAAGATAATAAAATTTCCAGAGCCAATGTTAAAAAAACATGTGTACCACACTTAACATTTTTTATTTAATTTAACGGAAAGGACCAAAACATGTCACGGAGATGAAAATAAAGTAAACGGTCTTCTTTTTACTTATGGGACCAAAACGATACTAAAAAAAACTTAAAAAACAAAAATAGCAATTAAACCTATAAATAATGATAAAGACGGCGATAATGAGTCCCTTGGTTTTTATGTATCATTGACATTTTTTTTACAATGACAAATATTTTTCTTTTTTATGTAAATTTATAAATAATAAAATGCATCATTTGCATGGTATTTTTTTATAGGCTTAATTGCACTTTTGGTCCCCTATGTATTGGATCTTTGGCAGTTTTTTGGCCCCCAAGGCCACTTTTGACTTAATCTACGTTAACGTGGCACCCACAATGGTCGACGCGTGGCACCTCACTTAAGGGATATGAGTGCCACGTCAGGGAAGACTAAGTCAAAAGTGACATTGGGGGCCAAAACTGCCAAAGATCCAATACATAGGGGGCTGTTTTGTATTTTAATTATTTAGGGGGCCAAAATCGCAACTTTTGAAAAGATAGGGGTCAAAAGTGCAATTAAGCCTTTTTTTTATATTAGATTGTAATTTATAAATAATAACTACTCTTATTATTAGTAGTAGCGGGAATACGAGCACGTCAAAAAGGATAATGATAAATTTCATTGCTCTAACATTAGCCCAACTCTTATCGGCCAACAAAATCACATCATCTGTGCTACTTTTCCACTTTGTACCTAGAAAACAAACCAGCTGAAGCACTTAAGTCGTTGTCGTTGATACACACTCTATAGCCTGTTCTCTCCATAACACATGAAAATTCATTTCTACCATACTCCATAGCATTGAAAAATTCATATTTACCACAACTTCTAGATAATACATATCAACACAGTCATAAGCCTTCTCAAAATCTACCTTAAAGAGAAGCAATTCCATATTGAACTTTCGCGCTTCGGCATCCACCTCATTTGCAATAAGGATAATGTCCATAATCTAAGGGAAGAAGAGGAGGAGCAAGAGAGGAACCCTAATTCTGGAGAAAGGGAATGAATTTTTTTTTTGTCCCTTTTTTTATACTACCCACTTACGATGCGACACGTGGCTCAAACTAACGGGAGAGCAATTTTTTTGACGGATGGGATTTTTTTGGCAAACGGAGAGAAAATTAAGGGACCAAAAGGTACGTTTTACTACTTATGGGACTAAAATGAAAAATGGAAATTAGTTAAGGAACCAATGGATCATTTAAGCCTAATAATAATGATCATCATGACAATGAAGTTGCAAACAATTAGCACATTTTAGAGCATCAAAATGAAAGTTAGCCATGAGTTTGACTGTTATTGTCATGAACATACACATGCTCTTGAAAAATCAAAATCTATTTGGAAGTCCAAAATATCAATTTGTTGAACTAATTAGAAATATTAACTTAGTTGTTTCTTTGAGTAGCATAATGTAGTTCTCAAGGATATTGCAAGAATGTTGTTTTGGGAACTCATAATGATATTTTCTCGATGTAAGAAATGAAAGATCACTTATTTGATTCATGTTCCGTGAAAATCTCAAAATTTTCATCATTGGATATAGCTTCAGGTTAATTCATTATCTCATGATAAAACGCTGAGACATTTAGAGCCATATTCAAAACAGATCACAGTGGTGGCAGAGACTGTTTGCAAACGATCACAGCTCAACATTTAGAGCATAATTGATTATCTTCTAAAGCAGTAATCTTGGTATAACAATAACCAGTTTGAAAACATGATTCGTCATTTTGAAAGAACTTCAATATATGCTTAATTAATTAATGTTCTCAATTAATACTTTTGAAGAGCTTCAGCCAAAGAGATATTGATTTGCAACTTATCAATGAAAACTAACTAAAATATAACAAAAATCTAGGAAAAAATAATAATCTAACACAATTCAAAGAAAAATAGTATTACATGTTCATTTTAATATAATCAAAATTTGAATACATATTTTTCGCTATTTTTATTAATAATTTCATTAACATGTAGTGTAAAACCCTATTATAAAATATGAAACAACCCAAAATAAAATTAAAATATGTGAAAAATTAGTGAAGTCAATTAAGTAATCCATGTGAATTTTATACTCCAAATTATAAAATTAATAAAAAAATATTTAAGTTTGCTTATAATTGACATTTAAATTATAAAAAAATGAATTTATGTTTTTTAAATCGTGATTCAAAATTAATATATATTATAAAGATATTTATTTTTGTTAAAATATATTAAAGTGTAGTGTATATTTAATTATTAAGGGATGAGGTTGAAATTTAAGCATCTCATAAGGGAGGGGAGTATCAATTTTACTTTTCAAGGGAGGGGAGTGTATATTTTAACATGAGAGGGAGGAGAATGTAATTCAAGTATATTTGAGGGGAGAGGAGTGTAATTTACTCTTCTTTTTTTATTTTTTTTTAAGGGAATCTTTTTGAAGTTTTTTAATATTTCAAAATAAAATAAAAACAAACCTTATTGATAATTATTTTTCTTCCAAATATTTACCTAAAAATAAAATAGAACAAATATTCTTAAAGTTTTAGAATATAAACAAAACAAATAAAACAAAGATATGAGTAAAAAAAGCATCTTTTGTCTCATGATAATTCTTCAATCGATTTCTCTATTCATTCTTGTGTTCCATCTATTCATTTAATTTGATTTGTCTATTACTCTTAACCTGTGCTAAATTTCGGTCTGCAGTCTCCACCGAGTTTAATTCCTTGATTAACCCCTATATCATCATCCTTGAAGCTGCCATTTTTATTACTATCAGAGGTAGCATTACCATCAAGATATTCGAGGTGTTGAGTTACGTGCCCCAACACCATATCTATGTTCTTCTAGACGCTCAATATCTGTTTCACAATTGGGACGCCGGACTGACAGTGCAGGCAGTTCAGCCACTCCTAAATGTTTGCATTCAATCTACTTTAACATGACTGAATGTTATTTCACATTTGTCCGATGTGTCTCCCAATAAGTTATCCAGATTTCGGACCAATAGCAGTAACGTAGTGGCTAAGTTATCGCATCTAGATGCATCTCCGAATTTAGTATGTTTATCTGATGATGAGTTACAGAAAAATGGATTGATAGTATAATTGTATGAGACCTGCAGCAATAACATCACTCTCTACATAAGTATTTCTTACATTAATGGAAATGATTGACTTCATGACAGATCACTCGGGATATCTGAGATTGGTCGCTCATTAGCCATATTTTATATTTTGCAACAATTGTGATTTCCTTGATTAATTCGACACAATTATTCCATTACCTTTGTATATGGAAGTGATTCATCAGTGACAAAGCTACAATTTTTTTAATGACCAAATGCCAAATGTTGGCTTTCTAATCAAATGCAAAGTATTGTTTATTGCCGGCTTTCTAATGATCAACATTTTCTCTAATCTTTCTGTATTTGGTTATGAGTTTATTACAACTGATGATGTATCTTCTGCCATGCCATTCGATTGAATAGTGTGTTTTATGATTATGAAAACTAGCCGCATGTGCCATTCCTTCCAGCAAAGACAGGAATTATATCAGATAGTTGTGACAATAACAACGAACAGTGAATGATTTTTTTTAATGAACTCTAAATACTACATGTATGTTTGATTTCACTATTAGATGAGGCAAAATTGATTCAACAGGTGCAAAATTGATTTTGACGTGTTTTAATGTTCACAGCTATAACTGATTTTCCCTTAGAATTCATTAAGTTGGAGGTTGAAATCTTGGAGGTTGAATAAGAAGCTTGAAGCCCTAGAGGATCTTTTAGGAACAACCACTTTTGTTTATAATTAACCTTGAAAATGCAGGGTACCAATACCATGAGATCCTTTATGGATAAATGATGAGTAATCACGAGGCCCGAGATCTAGAGTACGTGACTCATCACAATGATATCGTTGTTCCGTCTCTTGTCTCAACTGCATTTCTGCAGGAGTAATTTTCTTGACATTTATACTCATGTACACAAAGACATACATATATAACAAAAAAGAAATTAACAAGCTTGTTGTTTTATGCAAGTGTGTTACATGTAATGTTTTATGAATAACTGCAGCAAGATGGTTTCGTGGTGTAGTTGGTTATCACGTCAGTCTAACACACTGAAGGTCTCCGGTTCGAACCCGGGCGAAGCCATGTTTTGTTTTGTTCTCTGTTTTTACAACTGCTATGTATCGTCGAAAGAAATGATTCATGGATCTTGTTTTGGTCATTTTCTTTTCTTAACAACAAGACACTGTCATTGCATTTCTGCTGAAGCAACGATTGGTTTCAATGTCCGAGTGGGCAACAAGAGTAGACGCGTGAAGAAAGGCTAGAAGTATTCCACATCAAGCATACCAAACATTGGATTGGTCAACCTTTTCTAAGTTATATTTGTTCACAATATTGTTTGTTGTTGGCTTTCTAATAAGCACATAGTTGTGAAACGTGTGTGTTTTATGATTATGAAAACTAGCAGCATGTGCCATTCCAGTAAATGCAGGAATTATATCACATAGTTGTGACAATAAGAAACAGTGAAACACAGCGCTGGCGCACTGCATTACTTGATCAAACTCGACCTTGCTGTCCTATTAGTGCACATTTCGTTCCATCCAGATGCTCCGAGAAACCATAGCAAAAATTTATCAACTGATTTGTGTCAACACTGCCAAATCTGCATAAAATAGTAATCACAACCTGTGTTATGCATACTATTCTCTCAAATAGGCCAAAGATGAGATTTCCCGAACATTCCTCACTCACAGCAATACCAAAATTAAATGCTAATTCGATTCTGTGTGGGATTGACAAACCACACAATCATATGGACAGTCGACTTGCTTCCTGTGTAGCTTTGATCTACTTGGTAAACAATATATCCCAAGATGCCAAATAAAATGTTTATTCAAATCACCTTTAACGCGTCATTGATCTCTATTATGGTATACATTCTTAGTAGTATACATAACTTTCTTGTCAAAGCACTAAATTATCCCATCCTAAAGAGATGAAAAGGGAATCATAAACATTTCATGTTTTTGGATTGATTTTTCAATCAACTAAAAATGAGTTCGAATTGTTTAATAGATTATCATAAGTAAATTTGATTGTTTTCAAACAATATTCAATTACTGCTACACTACCTTGTTCGTTCTAACAAGGAATTCAAAAATATTCTTCATGAATTATATTCTGCACACCAATTAAAATAATCTCTTATTTTTCAAAAAAATTATATCAAAACGCTACTTTTGTTTTTAAATTGTCTCTGTTTGCCAATATTATACCCTTTTGAATGTTGTAATCAGATAGGGTTCTTCTTCCATCTTCAAGCTGTTTTCCAGCAAAAATCAAACGCCGCTGATCCGGTGGGATACCTGGGTCAGAAATTGATGATTATTAATGATTTGATGAATAAATTGAATTAAGAGAATTTGGACCTTCCTTGTCTTGAATTTTGGCTTTGACATTGTCGATGGTGTCGCTACTCTCAACTTTGAGAGTAATCGTCTGACCCGGCCCGAAATGAAAAATTAAAGAAAAAGAAAAATAGTAAAATTGACAGCTGTGGGATTTGAACCCACGCCCTTTCGGACCAGAGCCTAAATCTGGCGCCTTAGACCACTCGGCCAAACTGTCTTTTTGTTGATAAACTTTAGCATCAACATGTAGTAGTACTTGTATACTGTTGATTATTCAAAAATCAAAAGAGAAAAAAGCATTGTTAATCTTAAAGAATAATATCTAGAATGATGGTTGCTGCTTCTAAATTAATTCACTTAAAGAAATGGATCATTTGTTCTTATGTCTTGTTCAAAAAAAAAAAAAAAATTTGTCCGTAGGTCCTTGAATAATTGGTTGGAGTAAGCTAAAGCTTCTTCTAGATATGCATGCATTTTCATTTATTTGATCCTTCTGATTGAATAAAAGTTTATTTAACGTGTACTTTTGACTCCATTTTTGCGGGGATCTTTAGATTTCTAGAAATCTAGAGGTGTTTAACGGCAAAAAGATGGCATAACTGACGGATCGTCAACTCCAAAAATTCAATTATTATTTCCCCGTTTAGTTCGGTCAATGTCGTGAAAATGGTTGTTCTCTGGGTATAACAAAGAGAGTGTTGTTTTGGTGGTTTGTTACATAATCATGCAGGTCAATGTATTGTTGGGTTTGCAATAGTTCTTGTGGCACTGCCTAAGCCTTCAATGAGTTTGCAGAACTCATTGCAATTTAGAAAGGTCTTGAGATGGCTTTGTTGTGAAGGCTGTAGGAATGTGGTTGTTGAATCTAATTCATTCATTTCTACTTAGTTTATTTTGGATGATACTCTTATTTTTCATTCTCATGTTCCTCGTCTACGTTGCATCCACAGTTTGGATCGATTGCTCGGCTACAATGAGTCATCTTGGATCGAAAAATATATTAAAAGGAAAAGAAATACTATCATCATAGCAAATTAATCTAACACATCGCATTTGAAAGTATTCCAAATACAAAGAGAAGAAGCAATACACATATTTGAAAATGTATTTAAAAAACACAGGTTCAAAAAGCACACCATTAGAGCCTATGTTTACTTAAACACAGAAAAAATAAATAGCAAAATAATATTCAAAGTAGAAAATCATAGCATGATTTGGTAATTTGCAGTATTTGTGAATTGAAAATTTTGAAAAGATCATGCACTTGTTAAAGCTAAAGAAGTTCACAATTGCAAATGCTTTGTTTAAATCTACGCCGCCTATTTTTCAGAAAGTTCTTAGCAAAGTTTTTCGAGTAGACTAAAGCATAATTGATTATCTTTAAAAGCAGTCTTGATATGACAATAACTGATTTAAAAAAACCGATTCGTTCTTTTGAATGAACTTCTATATATGGTTAATCAATTTTGAAATCCTATTCTCTGTTTAATCTATTAATTTTCTCAATTAATACTTTTGAAGAGCTTCAACCAAAGAGATGTTGATAAGAAACTTATCATAGAGTTTTTTGAAACCCATAGTAGTCTTCTTCTTTACTTTCTTTGGAAATTCATTTTTTTTCTTCCTCAACTTTGTTTTCCTTTTCAACTTCTTCGTCTTTGTTTGTGTGTCCAAGATCTTTCCTCTTTTATGGCAGCTTCTTGAGTAGAATAGAACATCAAATTTCCACGAGCATCACAGTTTCATCCTCCTTTATTGACAATTTGACCTTTTGATTTTTCTCATTATAGATCCCTCATCTATTAATTTCTCATTCTTTTCTCCTCCATTGACACTCTCTACTCTATTCTCATTTTTTCTCCCTTAATCATTATCAAAGGTAAATAAGGAGGGTTATCACTATCTTGTAGAAATTGATGTTTGGTTTTCCTAAAAATGAAGTCTTTATCGATACGTTCCCATATTGTTTCTCCTCTTTTTTTTCTTCAAATTCACACTCTTTTTCAACTTCTTCCTCAACTACTTCTATCTCGACTACTTCAGACACCTTCATCTTTGTGCTCTTAGAACTCAATGGTGTAGAGACTGTTCTAGTTCTCAACTCAATAGTATTAAAGCTCTAATTGTTGGGGTGATCAAGTATATTACCTAAAATTCCACCTCTAGCCAAGTTACCTATTTGTCTTGCAAGTTTTCCAAGATTTGTTGCAAGGATCTTGATAATTGCTCCACTGTTCCAGTCTACATCTCCTTGAATTTATACTAACTCCATGATGTTTTCCTACAACACTTTCATGAACTAAATGAAAACTTCCTTGATAAGGCATTTCTCCTTGATTGCTTCTCCACTAGAAGTGAGACCGATCATCTCACATCGGATGCTAAGGTTTGGAATAATTCGCCCATATTTGAGAGTAGGCACTTGGATAACAATTATGTGGGTGCACAACCAAAAAATTTCCTAGACATAACATGGAGTATGCAACAAACAAAATACCTTAGTAGAACTGATCGATCTCAAAGCAAAAGAGGGTAATTGTTTTTTTTTTTTTTAGGAAACAACCAAAACAAAAATACGATAGAGAAATAAAATTCTAACTTCAAGCTCCGGTCAGTGCTCTTTAGTCCTTATGCTTTCGTTTCCAAAGAATCGATCTAGCTGCTCTTTCAAATTCAAACGTAGATGTCATGACGACAGGTATCATAATTCTTCAATCTATTTATGTATTCATTCATGTGTTGCATCCATTCATTAATTTGATTTGTCTATTTCTTTTAACCTCTGAATTTCGGTCTGCAGTATCCACTGAGTGCAATTTCCTTGTTTAATCTCTATATCATCATCATTCAAATCAGTATTATTGGTGCCATTTTTATTACTATTAGCGGTAGCATTACCTTCAAGATATTCAAGGTGTTGAGTGAAGTGTCCCAACACCACATCTTTGTTCTTCAATACGCTCACTATCCTTTTCACCCTCAATATCCAAGTCAGACAGCACCTAGTAACCTTCGATCAACTTCTCCCACATATGCTCTTGTCTCACACTGGCAAAGACTGCCAAACTATCGGTCTGATTCACATTTGGGACGTCGGCCTGACAGTGCAAGCAGTTCCCCCACTCCTAACTTACCTGTCACTGGTTTAGGAATGTTATTTCACATTTGTCGGATGTGCCTCCCAATAACGTATCCAGATTTGAGCCCAATAGCAATAACGTAGTGGCTAACTTGTCGCATCTAGCTGCATCTTCGAATTTAGTATGTTTATCAGATGATGAGTTACCAGACAAATGGATTGATAGTATAATTGTATGAGACCATATGGAAAGAAACATAAGGATTTTTAAGCTCCTCCCTACATGAGTATTTCATACGTTGGCTTCATGACTTTATGGTTAGTTCACTCGGGAAATCTCAGATTGGTCGTTCATAAACCTTATTTTATATTTTGCAACAACTGTGATCTCCTTGATTAATTCGGACACAATTATACCATCACTAGTATATGGAAGTATATTGATAAGAAACAAACTCTTCATCGCCTTTGTAATTGATATGGCTGTACTGGTACAACTTCTCATAAGCTCATTTTTTTTTTTTTTGTTAATGTGAATTAATTCTTTTTGTTCACGTGCATGTAATTTTTTTTTTTAACCAAAACAGTAACTAGCAAAGTGCTAGCGTACCAAAATATATTAATAAAAAGATGAAAGAGCTACAAGAAAGGAGGGGGACAATAAACCCAAAACCTCCCTAAAAGTAAAGAAATCTGTATTCACTCATTCCTAGCTTGTTTCTAGCAAGAGGAGTCTTAATACAATCTGGAGCATGTAACCAGACCATGAGATGGTTTATGGTTGAACTAAAGCTAGCTAAAATATCCGCACAAACATTTCCCTCACGGAACACATGTGTGGCCATAAATTCATGGAGGCCGTAATGTTCATGCAATACTCCCATCTGTTTCTGACTTTCCAAGGAATAAGATGTTTATTCCTGATAGCTTGAATGACAAGAGCCGAGTCACATTCCAGCCAAAGATTGTTCCAGTTATGTTGTTTTGCTATTTCTATTGCTCTCATGGCACCTGGTAACTCAGCATAGTACGCATCTCCATTACCAATAAATTCCGCAAAACAAAGAAGAAAGTTTGAGCTAGTGTCTCTGAAAACACCTCCGCAAGATGAGACAAGATTGGTAGAGGAGCCATCATTGTTCTCCAATTTCTAATTACTTCTTCATGAGAAGAGGACTTCTTTCAATTGCTTGTTAGTTTTGAATGAATGCATCTTTTGTTGCTTTTTTCTTTGCCCGGTGTGGAAAGTAAATTAGGTTTTCATGAACGTTTTCCAAATATATAAAAGGAATACATGAAATAATGCATAGTTTCTATGAATATTGGTGTAGACAACATATGTTTAATTAGTATTTTTCTTATGTTGCGGTTTGGTTTGATTTGGTTTGATTGATATAATAAAAGTCGCAAACCGTATAGAACCATGCGGTTGAGTACGAAAACAATCTGAATACATCCGAACTAAATGCGGTTTTGGTTTGGATTGGTTCAGTTTGCGGTTTTTTTATAGAATTGGTTCGATTTTGAAACACCCCTACATGTATGTCAGGATTGGATAGGTTTGAACTCACACATATGCATTAAAAATCAATTTAATTAGCTTTAGTTACATCTTTGAACTACGTCTGTCATTGATTGGTTTGACTCTTACAGTCTTGAACACGATTGTCGTGGAGTGTATCATAGTGATCTAGTATCTTTGCCCTTAGACATCTGCATTTTCTTTTTTAAATAAAGAAGGTTATATGTTGACCAAAAATTAAAATTTAAACCAAGTTGCTTGGGCCACAGTGGCAAGGAGCTCCTTCCAAGGACGTATCTGGGGAATACCAGGTTCGATTCCCAGGGGGACAACGCTTGGCCAATGCGCATAAGCCGAATTAGTCGCCCACCATTGATGGGTCGGAAACCGGTGCGAAAGCAAAAAAAAAATTATTTGGTTATATTATTATTGTAAGTCAAATAAAAGTTTTGGTCAAAAAATAATATACTTTAGTACGTTTGATATGCTAAAAGAAAATATTCAACATAACTTTACAAGATAAAACAACACATGACTAACTTTTATGGTATTGAACAAATTTCCGTCATATAATAAAAACTACTCCCTCCGTCCTAAATTGTATGACGTTTTGGGCATTTCACACATATTAAGAAATGTAATTAATATTATGTGGAAAAGAGATATTATGAGTTGTTTTACAAAATTGTCCTCAATAAATAATATGGGAAAGATAAATGAAGGAATTGAAAGAAGACAAAGTAATAAATAGTTAAGAATATAATAGGAAAATTAACATTAATTTTTCATTGGTATTGTAAAACGACATATAATTTAGGACAAATATTTTTTCTAAAGTGACATACAATTTGGGACGGAGGAAGTATCAATTATGATTCAAACAATTTTGAATTTTAAAGTAATAAATAAAAGCTAGTCATTGTGACACACAAAAAATAAAGTAACAAGGTAAAGTCAAACGAACAACTTATCAAAATTCAAGAAGAAAATACAAATTTAAAATAATAAATATTGAGGTTTGAAGTTTGGTTTGTGAACGGAAATAACAAGCACCACATAAAATTCACACACTCTATTGCAAGATCTCGAGTTAAAACTCGAATGAAAGTACGCAATCTAATAGTTGATTTATATCTTTCGGACAACTCAATTATGGTGTATCGGTTAACCACACATATTTTTTGTTCAAAAAAAAAGTTAACCATTCACATATTTGTGATATTTTTTGACAATTTTTACGGTACATTTGAAAATTTTGTGTACAATAACACCAAGCCTTTCAATTAATAGTCAAATAATTTCTTTTAAAATCTTTTTTGATAACATTAGAATTATAATAATTAATTCTCATTTACCAAAAGTTTCACTGAAATAATAATTTTTTTAATTATATTATTCATAATAGTGAATACAAATTATTTTTTACAATAAAATGTAAAATGTATAGTATAATTCTTATAGACAATAAAATGATGTTTTTTTCTTATGAAATAATATATTTTTTTGAAATATTATGAAATAATATTTTTAAAATATAAAGTCGACAAATAACTTCATATATCAAAAAATTATTCATTGTCCTTGTGAGCTTAGCTCAATTGATAGGGACAGTGCAAAATATATACAAGGTTTAGAGTTCAAACCCAACAAAAAAATCGCTAATTAATTGATTTAGAAAATAAGTTTATTATGAAGCTTCCATCTGTGAGTGTATCATAAAGTTTTTTTTCTTTTTTTAATTACATTTATGAGAAGGTCAACTCAACATGCAGCAAATAAAACAAAAATAATACAGGAAAGTAATACTTTTGTCAAAGTCAAGTCAAGTCAAAGTGCGTCACAATTAAAAAAATAAAATTAAAATAAAATGCTGCGATTCGATTCAGCAAAATTTGACATATAAAAAGCTCGTATTACACAACCTTATTCACTCCAAAGAACACTCTCTCTATTACAGTGTTGAAAGAAAACCAGAAAACCAGTTCTTCCTTACTGTATGTTTTTTTTCTTCTCATTCTCTCTCTTAATTGTTTTTTTTTTTAGTTCTATTCACAATAAAAATGTTTTCTACTGTTACATTATTGTTTCAGTGTTGAAGCAATGGCAGCAGTGGTTTCATCACCAAAGATCGTTGTTCCAGCAGCTTTGACCGGTACTGGAAGATTTGAGACCGCTTCCTTATACGTTGGTGATCTCGAAAGGAACGTCAATGAGGGCCAGCTTTATGATCTGTTCAGTCAGATTGCACCAGTGCTTTCTGCTAGGGTTTGCCGGGATCAGATGACGCAGTCATCTCTTGGATATGGCTATGTTAACTACTCCAACGCTCGTGATGGT
>NW_024340371.1:0-26982 GCF_003473485.1 Medicago truncatula
AAGGTTCCTCCTTTGGAGACGAACTTAATTTAAACTTTATTTTAGGGAAGTAACTTGTTAATTTGGTCTATAATCATCATAAAATAGTATTAATAACTAGAATGAACTATATTAGACATTAGCAAGAATCAAACCAAAAAAGTTGGATAAATTTTGGTCACCAAAGGTTCCTCCTTTGGAGACGAACTTAATTTAAACTTTATTTTAGGGAAGTAACTTGTTAATTTGGTCATAATCATCATAAAATTAGTATTAAATAACTAGAATGAACTATATTAGCATTAGGCAAGAATCTAAACCAAAAAAGTTGGATAAATTTTGGTCACCAAAGGTTCCTCCTTTGGAGACGAACTTAATTTAAACTTTATTTTAGGGAAGTAACTTGTTAATTTGGTCTATAATCATCATAAAATTAGTATTAAATAACTAGAATGAACTATATTAGGCATTAGGCAAGAATCTAACCAAAAAAGTAGGATAAATTTTGGTCACCAAAGGTTCCTCCTTTGGAGACGAACTTAATTTAAACTTTATTTTAGGGAAGTAACTTGTTAATTAGGTCCATAATCATCATAAAATTAGTATTAATAACTAGAATGAACTATATTAGCATTAGGCAAGAATCTAAACCAAAAAAGTTGGATTAAATTTTGGTCACCAAAGGTTCCTCCTTTGGAGACGAACTTAATTTAAACTTTATTTTAGGGAAGTAACTTGTTAATTTGGTCTATAATCATCATAAAATTAGTATTAAATAACTAGAATGAACAAATTAGCATTAGCAAGAATCTAACCAAAAAAGTTGGATAAATTTTGGTCACCAAAGGTTCCTCCTTTGGAGACGAACTTAATTTAAACTTTATTTTAGGGAAGTAACTTGTTAATTTGGTCTATAATCATCATAAAATTAGTATTAATAACTAGAATGAACTATATTAGCATTAGCAAGAATCAAACCAAAAAAGTTGGATAAATTTTGGTCACCAAAGGTTCCTCCTTTGGAGACGAACTTAATTTAAACTTTATTTTAGGGAAGTAACTTGTTAATTTGGTCTATAATCATCATAAAATTAGTATTAAATAACTAGAATGAACTATATTAGCATTAGGCAAGAATCTAAACCAAAAAAGTTGGATAAATTTTGGTCACCAAAGGTTCCTCCTTTGGAGACGAACTTAATTTAAACTTTATTTTAGGGAAGTAACTTGTTAATTTGGTCTATAATCATCATAAAATTAGTATTAAATAACTAGAATGAACTATATTAGCATTAGCAAGAATCAAACCAAAAAAGTTGGATAAATTTTGGTCACCAAAGGTTCCTCCTTTGGAGACGAACTTAATTTAAACTTTATTTTAGGGAAGTAACTTGTTAATTTGGTCTATAATCATCATAAAATTAGTATTAATAACTAGAATGAACATATTAGCATTAGCAAGAATCAAACCAAAAAAGTTGGATAAATTTTGGTCACCAAAGGTTCCTCCTTTGGAGACGAACTTAATTTAAACTTTATTTTAGGGAAGTAACTTGTTAATTTGGTCTATAATCATCATAAAATTAGTATTAATAACTAGAATGAACATATTAGACATTAGCAAGAATCAAGCCAAAAAAGTTGGATAAATTTTGGTCACCAAAGGTTCCTCCTTTGGAGACGAACTTAATTTAAACTTTATTTTAGGGAAGTAACTTGTTAATTTGGTCTATAATCATCATAAAATTAGTATTAAATAACTAGAATGAACTATATTAGGCATTAGGCAAGAATCTAAACCAAAAAAGTTGGATTAAATTTTGGTCACCAAAGGTTCCTCCTTTGGAGACGAACTTAATTTAAACTTTATTTTAGGGAAGTAACTTGTTAATTTGGTCTATAATCATCATAAAATTAGTATTAAATAACTAGAATGAACTATATTAGCATTAGCAAGAATCTAAACCAAAAAAGTTGGATAAATTTTGGTCACCAAAGGTTCCTCCTTTGGAGACGAACTTAATTTAAACTTTATTTTAGGGAAGTAACTTGTTAATTTGGTCTATAATCATCATAAAATTAGTATTAAATAACTAGAATGAACTATATTAGCATTAGCAAGAATCTAACCAAAAAAGTTGGATAAATTTTGGTCACCAAAGGTTCCTCCTTTGGAGACGAACTTAATTTAAACTTTATTTTAGGGAAGTAACTTGTTAATTGGTCTATAATCATCATAAAATAAGTATTACATAACTAGAATGAACAATATTAGACATTTAGCAAGAATCAAGCCAAAAAAGTAGGATAAATTTTGGTCACCAAAGGTTCCTCCTTTGGAGACGAACTTAATTTAAACTTTATTTTAGGGAAGTAACTTGTTAATTTGGTCTATAATCATCATAAAATTAGTATTAATAACTAGAATGAACTATATTAGCATTAGCAAGAATCAAACCAAAAAAGTTGGATAAATTTTGGTCACCAAAGGTTCCTCCTTTGGAGACGAACTTAATTTAAACTTTATTTTAGGGAAGTAACTTGTTAATTTGGTCTATAATCATCATAAAATTAGTATTAAATAACTAGAATGAACTATATTAGCATTAGGCAAGAATCAAACCAAAAAAGTTGGATAAATTTTGGTCACCAAAGGTTCCTCCTTTGGAGACGAACTTAATTTAAACTTTATTTTAGGGAAGTAACTTGTTAATTTGGTCTATAATCATCATAAAATTAGTATTAAATAACTAGAATGAACTATATTAGGCATTAGGCATTAGGCAAGAATCTAAGCCAAAAAAGGTAGGATAAATTTTGGTCACCAAAGGTTCCTCCTTTGGAGACGAACTTAATTTAAACTTTATTTTAGGGAAGTAACTTGTTAATTTGGTCTATAATCATCATAAAATTAGTATTAATAACTAGAATGAACATATTAGCATTAGCAAGAATCTAAACCAAAAAAGTTGGATAAATTTTGGTCACCAAAGGTTCCTCCTTTGGAGACGAACTTAATTTAAACTTTATTTTAGGGAAGTAACTTGTTAATTTGGTCTATAATCATCATAAAATTAGTATTAATAACTAGAATGAACTATATTAGCATTAGCAAGAATCCAACCAAAAAAGTTGGATAAATTTTGGTCACCAAAGGTTCCTCCTTTGGAGACGAACTTAATTTAAACTTTATTTTAGGGAAGTAACTTGTTAATTTGGTCTATAATCATCATAAAATTAGTATTACATAACTAGAATGAACATATTAGCATTAGCAAGAATCCAACCAAAAAAGTTGGATAAATTTTGGTCACCAAAGGTTCCTCCTTTGGAGACGAACTTAATTTAAACTTTATTTTAGGGAAGTAACTTGTTAATTGGTCTATAATCATCATAAAATTAGTATTAAATAACTAGAATGAACTATATTAGCCATTAGGCAAGAATCTAAACCAAAAAAGTTGGATAAATTTTGGTCACCAAAGGTTCCTCCTTTGGAGACGAACTTAATTTAAACTTTATTTTAGGGAAGTAACTTGTTAATTTGGTCTATAATCATCATAAAATTAGTATTAATAACTAGAATGAACTATATTAGCATTAGCAAGAATCTAAACCAAAAAAGTTGGATAAATTTTGGTCACCAAAGGTTCCTCCTTTGGAGACGAACTTAATTTAAACTTTATTTTAGGGAAGTAACTTGTTAATTTGGTCTATAATCATCATAAAATTAGTATTAATAACTAGAATGAACTATATTAGCATTAGGCAAGAATCAAACCAAAAAAGTTGGATAAATTTTGGTCACCAAAGGTTCCTCCTTTGGAGACGAACTTAATTTAAACTTTATTTTAGGGAAGTAACTTGTTAATTTGGTCATAATCATCATAAAATTAGTATTAATAACTAGAATGAACTATATTAGGCATTAGGCAAGAATCAAACCAAAAAAGTTGGATAAATTTTGGTCACCAAAGGTTCCTCCTTTGGAGACGAACTTAATTTAAACTTTATTTTAGGGAAGTAACTTGTTAATTTGGTCTATAATCATCATAAAATTAGTATTAAATAACTAGAATGAACTATATTAGCATTAGGCAAAAAAGTTTGGATTAAATTTTGGTCACCAAAGGTTCCTCCTTTGGAGACGAACTTAATTTAAACTTTATTTTAGGGAAGTAACTTGTTAATTTGGTCTATAATCATCATAAAATTAGTATTAAATAACTAGAATGAACTATATTAGGCAAGAATCTAAACCAAAAAAGTTTGGATTAAATTTTGGTCACCAAAGGTTCCTCCTTTGGAGACGAACTTAATTTAAACTTTATTTTAGGGAAGTAACTTGTTAATTTGGTCTATAATCATCATAAAATTAGTATTAAATAACTAGAATGAACTATATTAGGCATTAGCAAGAATCTAACCAAAAAAGTTGGATAAATTTTGGTCACCAAAGGTTCCTCCTTTGGAGACGAACTTAATTTAAACTTTATTTTAGGGAAGTAACTTGTTAATTTGGTCTATAATCATCATAAAATTAGTATTAAATAACTAGAATGAACTATATTAGCATTAGGCAAGAATCTAAACCAAAAAAGTTGGATAAATTTTGGTCACCAAAGGTTCCTCCTTTGGAGACGAACTTAATTTAAACTTTATTTTAGGGAAGTAACTTGTTAATTTGGTCTATAATCATCATAAAATTAGTATTAATAACTAGAATGAACTATATTAGGCATTAGCAAGAATCTAAACCAAAAAAGGTAGGATAAATTTTGGTCACCAAAGGTTCCTCCTTTGGAGACGAACTTAATTTAAACTTTATTTTAGGGAAGTAACTTGTTAATTTGGTCTATAATCATCATAAAATTAGTATTAAATAACTAGAATGAACTATATTAGCATTAGGCAAGAATCCAACCAAAAAAGTTGGATAAATTTTGGTCACCAAAGGTTCCTCCTTTGGAGACGAACTTAATTTAAACTTTATTTTAGGGAAGTAACTTGTTAATTTGGTCTATAATCATCATAAAATTAGTATTAAATAACTAGAATGAACTATATTAGCATTAGCAAGAATCAAACCAAAAAAGTTGGATAAATTTTGGTCACCAAAGGTTCCTCCTTTGGAGACGAACTTAATTTAAACTTTATTTTAGGGAAGTAACTTGTTAATTTGGTCTATAATCATCATAAAATTAGTATTAAATAACTAGAATGAACTATATTAGGCATTAGGCAAGAATCAAACCAAAAAAGTTGGATAAATTTTGGTCACCAAAGGTTCCTCCTTTGGAGACGAACTTAATTTAAACTTTATTTTAGGGAAGTAACTTGTTAATTTGGTCTATAATCATCATAAAATTAGTATTAAATAACTAGAATGAACTATATTAGGCATTAGCAAGAATCTAACCAAAAAAGTTGGATAAATTTTGGTCACCAAAGGTTCCTCCTTTGGAGACGAACTTAATTTAAACTTTATTTTAGGGAAGTAACTTGTTAATTTGGTCTATAATCATCATAAAATTAGTATTAAATAACTAGAATGAACTATATTAGCATTAGCAAGAATCCAAGCCAAAAAAGGTAGGATAAATTTTGGTCACCAAAGGTTCCTCCTTTGGAGACGAACTTAATTTAAACTTTATTTTAGGGAAGTAACTTGTTAATTTGGTCTATAATCATCATAAAATTAGTATTAAATAACTAGAATGAACTATATTAGCATTAGCAAGAATCAAACCAAAAAAGTTGGATAAATTTTGGTCACCAAAGGTTCCTCCTTTGGAGACGAACTTAATTTAAACTTTATTTTAGGGAAGTAACTTGTTAATTTGGTCTATAATCATCATAAAATTAGTATTACATAACTAGAATGAACAATATTAGACATTAGCAAGAATCCAAGCCAAAAAAGGTAGGATAAATTTTGGTCACCAAAGGTTCCTCCTTTGGAGACGAACTTAATTTAAACTTTATTTTAGGGAAGTAACTTGTTAATTTGGTCTATAATCATCATAAAATTAGTATTAATAACTAGAATGAACTATATTAGGCATTAGGCAAGAATCTAAACCAAAAAAGTTTGGATTAAATTTTGGTCACCAAAGGTTCCTCCTTTGGAGACGAACTTAATTTAAACTTTATTTTAGGGAAGTAACTTGTTAATTTGGTCTATAATCATCATAAAATTAGTATTACATAACTAGAATGAACTATATTAGCATTAGCAAGAATCCAAGCCAAAAAAGTTGGATAAATTTTGGTCACCAAAGGTTCCTCCTTTGGAGACGAACTTAATTTAAACTTTATTTTAGGGAAGTAACTTGTTAATTTGGTCTATAATCATCATAAAATTAGTATTAAATAACTAGAATGAACTATATTAGCATTAGCAAGAATCTAAACCAAAAAAGTTGGATAAATTTTGGTCACCAAAGGTTCCTCCTTTGGAGACGAACTTAATTTAAACTTTATTTTAGGGAAGTAACTTGTTAATTTGGTCATAATCATCATAAAATTAGTATTAAATAACTAGAATGAACTATATTAGGCATTAGGCAAGAATCAAACCAAAAAAGTTGGATAAATTTTGGTCACCAAAGGTTCCTCCTTTGGAGACGAACTTAATTTAAACTTTATTTTAGGGAAGTAACTTGTTAATTTGGTCTATAATCATCATAAAATTAGTATTAAATAACTAGAATGAACTATATTAGCATTAGGCAAGAATCTAAACCAAAAAAGTTGGATAAATTTTGGTCACCAAAGGTTCCTCCTTTGGAGACGAACTTAATTTAAACTTTATTTTAGGGAAGTAACTTGTTAATTTGGTCTATAATCATCATAAAATTAGTATTAATAACTAGAATGAACATATTAGGCATTAGCAAGAATCCAACCAAAAAAGTTGGATAAATTTTGGTCACCAAAGGTTCCTCCTTTGGAGACGAACTTAATTTAAACTTTATTTTAGGGAAGTAACTTGTTAATTGGTCTATAATCATCATAAAATTAGTATTAAATAACTAGAATGAACTATATTAGGCATTAGGCAAGAATCCAAGCCAAAAAAGTTGGATAAATTTTGGTCACCAAAGGTTCCTCCTTTGGAGACGAACTTAATTTAAACTTTATTTTAGGGAAGTAACTTGTTAATTTGGTCTATAATCATCATAAAATTAGTATTACATAACTAGAATGAACTATATTAGGCATTAGCAAGAATCAACCAAAAAAGTTGGATAAATTTTGGTCACCAAAGGTTCCTCCTTTGGAGACGAACTTAATTTAAACTTTATTTTAGGGAAGTAACTTGTTAATTTGGTCTATAATCATCATAAAATTAGTATTACATAACTAGAATGAACTATATTAGCATTAGCAAGAATCCAAGCCAAAAAAGTTGGATAAATTTTGGTCACCAAAGGTTCCTCCTTTGGAGACGAACTTAATTTAAACTTTATTTTAGGGAAGTAACTTGTTAATTTGGTCTATAATCATCATAAAATTAGTATTAATAACTAGAATGAACTATATTAGCATTAGGCAAGAATCAAACCAAAAAAGTTGGATAAATTTTGGTCACCAAAGGTTCCTCCTTTGGAGACGAACTTAATTTAAACTTTATTTTAGGGAAGTAACTTGTTAATTTGGTCTATAATCATCATAAAATTAGTATTAAATAACTAGAATGAACTATATTAGCATTAGCAAGAATCTAACCAAAAAAGTTGGATAAATTTTGGTCACCAAAGGTTCCTCCTTTGGAGACGAACTTAATTTAAACTTTATTTTAGGGAAGTAACTTGTTAATTTGGTCTATAATCATCATAAAATTAGTATTAAATAACTAGAATGAACAAATTAGCATTAGCAAGAATCAAACCAAAAAAGTTGGATAAATTTTGGTCACCAAAGGTTCCTCCTTTGGAGACGAACTTAATTTAAACTTTATTTTAGGGAAGTAACTTGTTAATTTGGTCATAATCATCATAAAATTAGTATTAAATAACTAGAATGAACTATATTAGCATTAGGCAAGAATCTAACCAAAAAAGTTTGGATTAAATTTTGGTCACCAAAGGTTCCTCCTTTGGAGACGAACTTAATTTAAACTTTATTTTAGGGAAGTAACTTGTTAATTTGGTCTATAATCATCATAAAATTAGTATTAAATAACTAGAATGAACAATATTAGCATTAGCAAGAATCCAAGCCAAAAAAGTAGGATAAATTTTGGTCACCAAAGGTTCCTCCTTTGGAGACGAACTTAATTTAAACTTTATTTTAGGGAAGTAACTTGTTAATTTGGTCTATAATCATCATAAAATTAGTATTAAATAACTAGAATGAACTATATTAGGCATTAGGCAAGAATCTAAACCAAAAAAGTTGGATAAATTTTGGTCACCAAAGGTTCCTCCTTTGGAGACGAACTTAATTTAAACTTTATTTTAGGGAAGTAACTTGTTAATTGGTCTATAATCATCATAAAATTAGTATTAATAACTAGAATGAACTATATTAGCATTAGCAAGAATCAAACCAAAAAAGTTGGATAAATTTTGGTCACCAAAGGTTCCTCCTTTGGAGACGAACTTAATTTAAACTTTATTTTAGGGAAGTAACTTGTTAATTTGGTCTATAATCATCATAAAATTAGTATTACATAACTAGAATGAACATATTAGCATTAGCAAGAATCCAAACCAAAAAAGTAGGATAAATTTTGGTCACCAAAGGTTCCTCCTTTGGAGACGAACTTAATTTAAACTTTATTTTAGGGAAGTAACTTGTTAATTTGGTCTATAATCATCATAAAATTAGTATTAAATAACTAGAATGAACTATATTAGCATTAGGCAAGAATCTAAACCAAAAAAGTTTGGATTAAATTTTGGTCACCAAAGGTTCCTCCTTTGGAGACGAACTTAATTTAAACTTTATTTTAGGGAAGTAACTTGTTAATTTGGTCTATAATCATCATAAAATTAGTATTAATAACTAGAATGAACTATATTAGCATTAGCAAGAATCAAACCAAAAAAGTTGGATAAATTTTGGTCACCAAAGGTTCCTCCTTTGGAGACGAACTTAATTTAAACTTTATTTTAGGGAAGTAACTTGTTAATTTGGTCTATAATCATCATAAAATTAGTATTAATAACTAGAATGAACTATATTAGCATTAGCAAGAATCAAACCAAAAAAGTTGGATAAATTTTGGTCACCAAAGGTTCCTCCTTTGGAGACGAACTTAATTTAAACTTTATTTTAGGGAAGTAACTTGTTAATTTGGTCTATAATCATCATAAAATTAGTATTAAATAACTAGAATGAACTATATTAGCATTAGGCAAGAATCTAAACCAAAAAAGTTGGATAAATTTTGGTCACCAAAGGTTCCTCCTTTGGAGACGAACTTAATTTAAACTTTATTTTAGGGAAGTAACTTGTTAATTTGGTCATAATCATCATAAAATTAGTATTAAATAACTAGAATGAACTATATTAGCATTAGCAAGAATCTAAACCAAAAAAGTTTGGATAAATTTTGGTCACCAAAGGTTCCTCCTTTGGAGACGAACTTAATTTAAACTTTATTTTAGGGAAGTAACTTGTTAATTTGGTCTATAATCATCATAAAATTAGTATTAAATAACTAGAATGAACAATATTAGACATTTAGCAAGAATCAAACCAAAAAAGTTGGATAAATTTTGGTCACCAAAGGTTCCTCCTTTGGAGACGAACTTAATTTAAACTTTATTTTAGGGAAGTAACTTGTTAATTTGGTCTATAATCATCATAAAATTAGTATTACATAACTAGAATGAACAATATTAGCATTAGCAAGAATCCAAGCCAAAAAAGGTAGGATAAATTTTGGTCACCAAAGGTTCCTCCTTTGGAGACGAACTTAATTTAAACTTTATTTTAGGGAAGTAACTTGTTAATTTGGTCTATAATCATCATAAAATTAGTATTACATAACTAGAATGAACATATTAGCATTAGCAAGAATCCAACCAAAAAAGTTGGATAAATTTTGGTCACCAAAGGTTCCTCCTTTGGAGACGAACTTAATTTAAACTTTATTTTAGGGAAGTAACTTGTTAATTTGGTCATAATCATCATAAAATTAGTATTAAATAACTAGAATGAACTATATTAGGCATTAGGCAAGAATCTAAACCAAAAAAGTTTGGATTAAATTTTGGTCACCAAAGGTTCCTCCTTTGGAGACGAACTTAATTTAAACTTTATTTTAGGGAAGTAACTTGTTAATTTGGTCTATAATCATCATAAAATTAGTATTACATAACTAGAATGAACTATATTAGCATTAGCAAGAATCCAAGCCAAAAAAGTTGGATAAATTTTGGTCACCAAAGGTTCCTCCTTTGGAGACGAACTTAATTTAAACTTTATTTTAGGGAAGTAACTTGTTAATTTGGTCTATAATCATCATAAAATTAGTATTAATAACTAGAATGAACTATATTAGCATTAGCAAGAATCCAACCAAAAAAGTTGGATAAATTTTGGTCACCAAAGGTTCCTCCTTTGGAGACGAACTTAATTTAAACTTTATTTTAGGGAAGTAACTTGTTAATTTGGTCTATAATCATCATAAAATTAGTATTAAATAACTAGAATGAACTATATTAGCATTAGCAAGAATCAAACCAAAAAAGTTGGATAAATTTTGGTCACCAAAGGTTCCTCCTTTGGAGACGAACTTAATTTAAACTTTATTTTAGGGAAGTAACTTGTTAATTTGGTCTATAATCATCATAAAATTAGTATTAAATAACTAGAATGAACTATATTAGCAAGAATCCAAGCCAAAAAAGGTAGGATAAATTTTGGTCACCAAAGGTTCCTCCTTTGGAGACGAACTTAATTTAAACTTTATTTTAGGGAAGTAACTTGTTAATTTGGTCTATAATCATCATAAAATTAGTATTAAATAACTAGAATGAACAATATTAGACATTAGCAAGAATCAAACCAAAAAAGTTGGATAAATTTTGGTCACCAAAGGTTCCTCCTTTGGAGACGAACTTAATTTAAACTTTATTTTAGGGAAGTAACTTGTTAATTTGGTCCATAATCATCATAAAATTAGTATTACATAACTAGAATGAACTATATTAGCAATTTAGCAAGAATCAAGCCAAAAAAGTTGGATAAATTTTGGTCACCAAAGGTTCCTCCTTTGGAGACGAACTTAATTTAAACTTTATTTTAGGGAAGTAACTTGTTAATTTGGTCTATAATCATCATAAAATTAGTATTAAATAACTAGAATGAACTATATTAGCATTAGGCAAAAAAGTTTGGATTAAATTTTGGTCACCAAAGGTTCCTCCTTTGGAGACGAACTTAATTTAAACTTTATTTTAGGGAAGTAACTTGTTAATTTGGTCTATAATCATCATAAAATTAGTATTAAATAACTAGAATGAACTATATTAGCATTAGGCAAGAATCTAAACCAAAAAAGTTGGATAAATTTTGGTCACCAAAGGTTCCTCCTTTGGAGACGAACTTAATTTAAACTTTATTTTAGGGAAGTAACTTGTTAATTTGGTCTATAATCATCATAAAATTAGTATTAAATAACTAGAATGAACTATATTAGCATTAGCAAGAATCTAAACCAAAAAAGTTGGATAAATTTTGGTCACCAAAGGTTCCTCCTTTGGAGACGAACTTAATTTAAACTTTATTTTAGGGAAGTAACTTGTTAATTTGGTCTATAATCATCATAAAATTAGTATTACATAACTAGAATGAACATATTAGACATTAGCAAGAATCAAGCCAAAAAAGTTGGATAAATTTTGGTCACCAAAGGTTCCTCCTTTGGAGACGAACTTAATTTAAACTTTATTTTAGGGAAGTAACTTGTTAATTTGGTCTATAATCATCATAAAATAAGTATTACATAACTAGAATGAACAATATTAGACATTTAGCAAGAATCCAAGCCAAAAAAGGTTGGATAAATTTTGGTCACCAAAGGTTCCTCCTTTGGAGACGAACTTAATTTAAACTTTATTTTAGGGAAGTAACTTGTTAATTTGGTCTATAATCATCATAAAATTAGTATTAAATAACTAGAATGAACTAGCAAGAATCTAAACCAAAAAAGTTTGGATTAAATTTTGGTCACCAAAGGTTCCTCCTTTGGAGACGAACTTAATTTAAACTTTATTTTAGGGAAGTAACTTGTTAATTTGGTCTATAATCATCATAAAATTAGTATTAATAACTAGAATGAACTATATTAGCATTAGCAAGAATCTAAACCAAAAAAGGTAGGATAAATTTTGGTCACCAAAGGTTCCTCCTTTGGAGACGAACTTAATTTAAACTTTATTTTAGGGAAGTAACTTGTTAATTTGGTCTATAATCATCATAAAATTAGTATTAAATAACTAGAATGAACAATATTAGCCATTAGGCAAGAATCTAAACCAAAAAAGATTGGATTAAATTTTGGTCACCAAAGGTTCCTCCTTTGGAGACGAACTTAATTTAAACTTTATTTTAGGGAAGTAACTTGTTAATTTGGTCTATAATCATCATAAAATTAGTATTAAATAACTAGAATGAACTATATTAGGCATTAGGCAAGAATCAACCAAAAAAGTTGGATAAATTTTGGTCACCAAAGGTTCCTCCTTTGGAGACGAACTTAATTTAAACTTTATTTTAGGGAAGTAACTTGTTAATTTGGTCTATAATCATCATAAAATTAGTATTAAATAACTAGAATGAACTATATTAGCAATTTAGCAAGAATCCAAGCCAAAAAAGGTAGGATAAATTTTGGTCACCAAAGGTTCCTCCTTTGGAGACGAACTTAATTTAAACTTTATTTTAGGGAAGTAACTTGTTAATTTGGTCCATAATCATCATAAAATTAGTATTAAATAACTAGAATGAACTATATTAGGCATTAGGCAAGAATCTAAACCAAAAAAGTTTGGATTAAATTTTGGTCACCAAAGGTTCCTCCTTTGGAGACGAACTTAATTTAAACTTTATTTTAGGGAAGTAACTTGTTAATTTGGTCTATAATCATCATAAAATTAGTATTAATAACTAGAATGAACTATATTAGCATTAGCAAGAATCAAACCAAAAAAGTTGGATAAATTTTGGTCACCAAAGGTTCCTCCTTTGGAGACGAACTTAATTTAAACTTTATTTTAGGGAAGTAACTTGTTAATTTGGTCTATAATCATCATAAAATTAGTATTAATAACTAGAATGAACATATTAGCATTAGCAAGAATCCAACCAAAAAAGTTGGATAAATTTTGGTCACCAAAGGTTCCTCCTTTGGAGACGAACTTAATTTAAACTTTATTTTAGGGAAGTAACTTGTTAATTTGGTCTATAATCATCATAAAATTAGTATTAAATAACTAGAATGAACTATATTAGGCATTAGGCAAGAATCTAAACCAAAAAAGTTGGATTAAATTTTGGTCACCAAAGGTTCCTCCTTTGGAGACGAACTTAATTTAAACTTTATTTTAGGGAAGTAACTTGTTAATTTGGTCTATAATCATCATAAAATTAGTATTAATAACTAGAATGAACTATATTAGCATTAGGCAAGAATCTAAACCAAAAAAGGTAGGATAAATTTTGGTCACCAAAGGTTCCTCCTTTGGAGACGAACTTAATTTAAACTTTATTTTAGGGAAGTAACTTGTTAATTTGGTCTATAATCATCATAAAATTAGTATTAAATAACTAGAATGAACAATATTAGACATTTAGCAAGAATCCAAGCCAAAAAAGGTAGGATAAATTTTGGTCACCAAAGGTTCCTCCTTTGGAGACGAACTTAATTTAAACTTTATTTTAGGGAAGTAACTTGTTAATTTGGTCTATAATCATCATAAAATTAGTATTACATAACTAGAATGAACTATATTAGCATTAGCAAGAATCCAAGCCAAAAAAGTTGGATAAATTTTGGTCACCAAAGGTTCCTCCTTTGGAGACGAACTTAATTTAAACTTTATTTTAGGGAAGTAACTTGTTAATTTGGTCTATAATCATCATAAATTAGTATTAAATAACTAGAATGAACTATATTAGCATTAGGCAAGAATCTAAACCAAAAAAGATTGGATAAATTTTGGTCACCAAAGGTTCCTCCTTTGGAGACGAACTTAATTTAAACTTTATTTTAGGGAAGTAACTTGTTAATTTGGTCTATAATCATCATAAAATTAGTATTAAATAACTAGAATGAACTATATTAGCAAGAATCCAAGCCAAAAAAGGTAGGATAAATTTTGGTCACCAAAGGTTCCTCCTTTGGAGACGAACTTAATTTAAACTTTATTTTAGGGAAGTAACTTGTTAATTTGGTCTATAATCATCATAAAATTAGTATTACATAACTAGAATGAACATATTAGCATTAGCAAGAATCAAGCCAAAAAAGTTGGATAAATTTTGGTCACCAAAGGTTCCTCCTTTGGAGACGAACTTAATTTAAACTTTATTTTAGGGAAGTAACTTGTTAATTTGGTCTATAATCATCATAAAATTAGTATTAAATAACTAGAATGAACATATTAGGCATTAGGCAAGAATCCAACCAAAAAAGTTGGATAAATTTTGGTCACCAAAGGTTCCTCCTTTGGAGACGAACTTAATTTAAACTTTATTTTAGGGAAGTAACTTGTTAATTTGGTCTATAATCATCATAAAATTAGTATTAAATAACTAGAATGAACTATATTAGAATTAGCAAGAATCAAGCCAAAAAAGGTTGGATAAATTTTGGTCACCAAAGGTTCCTCCTTTGGAGACGAACTTAATTTAAACTTTATTTTAGGGAAGTAACTTGTTAATTTGGTCTATAATCATCATAAAATTAGTATTAATAACTAGAATGAACATATTAGCATTAGCAAGAATCAACCAAAAAAGTTGGATAAATTTTGGTCACCAAAGGTTCCTCCTTTGGAGACGAACTTAATTTAAACTTTATTTTAGGGAAGTAACTTGTTAATTTGGTCTATAATCATCATAAAATTAGTATTAAATAACTAGAATGAACATATTAGGCATTAGCAAGAATCTAACCAAAAAAGTTGGATTAAATTTTGGTCACCAAAGGTTCCTCCTTTGGAGACGAACTTAATTTAAACTTTATTTTAGGGAAGTAACTTGTTAATTTGGTCTATAATCATCATAAAATTAGTATTAAATAACTAGAATGAACATATTAGACATTAGCAAGAATCCAAGCCAAAAAAGGTAGGATAAATTTTGGTCACCAAAGGTTCCTCCTTTGGAGACGAACTTAATTTAAACTTTATTTTAGGGAAGTAACTTGTTAATTTGGTCTATAATCATCATAAAATTAGTATTAAATAACTAGAATGAACAAATTAGCATTAGCAAGAATCAAACCAAAAAAGTTGGATAAATTTTGGTCACCAAAGGTTCCTCCTTTGGAGACGAACTTAATTTAAACTTTATTTTAGGGAAGTAACTTGTTAATTTGGTCTATAATCATCATAAAATTAGTATTAAATAACTAGAATGAACTATATTAGCATTAGGCAAGAATCAAACCAAAAAAGTTGGATAAATTTTGGTCACCAAAGGTTCCTCCTTTGGAGACGAACTTAATTTAAACTTTATTTTAGGGAAGTAACTTGTTAATTTGGTCTATAATCATCATAAAATTAGTATTAATAACTAGAATGAACATATTAGACATTAGCAAGAATCCAAGCCAAAAAAGTTGGATAAATTTTGGTCACCAAAGGTTCCTCCTTTGGAGACGAACTTAATTTAAACTTTATTTTAGGGAAGTAACTTGTTAATTTGGTCATAATCATCATAAAATTAGTATTAAATAACTAGAATGAACTATATTAGCATTAGCAAGAATCTAAACCAAAAAAGTTTGGATAAATTTTGGTCACCAAAGGTTCCTCCTTTGGAGACGAACTTAATTTAAACTTTATTTTAGGGAAGTAACTTGTTAATTTGGTCTATAATCATCATAAAATTAGTATTAAATAACTAGAATGAACTATATTAGCATTAGCAAGAATCAAACCAAAAAAGTTGGATAAATTTTGGTCACCAAAGGTTCCTCCTTTGGAGACGAACTTAATTTAAACTTTATTTTAGGGAAGTAACTTGTTAATTTGGTCTATAATCATCATAAAATTAGTATTAAATAACTAGAATGAACTATATTAGCATTAGCAAGAATCAAACCAAAAAAGTTGGATAAATTTTGGTCACCAAAGGTTCCTCCTTTGGAGACGAACTTAATTTAAACTTTATTTTAGGGAAGTAACTTGTTAATTTGGTCTATAATCATCATAAAATTAGTATTAAATAACTAGAATGAACATATTAGCATTAGCAAGAATCAAACCAAAAAAGGTTGGATAAATTTTGGTCACCAAAGGTTCCTCCTTTGGAGACGAACTTAATTTAAACTTTATTTTAGGGAAGTAACTTGTTAATTTGGTCTATAATCATCATAAAATTAGTATTAATAACTAGAATGAACATATTAGCATTAGCAAGAATCAAACCAAAAAAGTTGGATAAATTTTGGTCACCAAAGGTTCCTCCTTTGGAGACGAACTTAATTTAAACTTTATTTTAGGGAAGTAACTTGTTAATTTGGTCTATAATCATCATAAAATTAGTATTAAATAACTAGAATGAACTATATTAGGCATTAGCAAGAATCTAAACCAAAAAAGTTGGATAAATTTTGGTCACCAAAGGTTCCTCCTTTGGAGACGAACTTAATTTAAACTTTATTTTAGGGAAGTAACTTGTTAATTTGGTCTATAATCATCATAAAATTAGTATTAATAACTAGAATGAACATATTAGCATTAGCAAGAATCCAACCAAAAAAGTTGGATAAATTTTGGTCACCAAAGGTTCCTCCTTTGGAGACGAACTTAATTTAAACTTTATTTTAGGGAAGTAACTTGTTAATTTGGTCATAATCATCATAAAATTAGTATTAATAACAAGAATGAACTATATTAGCATTAGCAAGAATCAAACCAAAAAAGTAGGATAAATTTTGGTCACCAAAGGTTCCTCCTTTGGAGACGAACTTAATTTAAACTTTATTTTAGGGAAGTAACTTGTTAATTTGGTCTATAATCATCATAAAATAAGTATTACATAACTAGAATGAACAATATTAGACATTAGCAAGAATCCAAGCCAAAAAAGGTAGGATAAATTTTGGTCACCAAAGTGATGCGAAAATTGATCCAGAAGAGCTTGAAATCAGCACACGTGACAATCACCAAGGAGCTAGTGGCGTGGGGTCCTTTGCTAATCATCATCAAGGACTGAGTTTAATTACTTGGTTATTTTAACCATTTAATTATTTCTGGACTGTGCCGTCATTTTTAATCACCAAGTTAAAGACAAATAAATCAGCCATTTAAATCCTATTCTGAGCAGTTACAAAGGAGCAAAATAAGGAGCATTAAAGACAAATTCAAGGCCTTAATTTCGCCCAGCCAGTCATTGGAACAGGAGTTACATAGCTGATGGAATAATGTCATTTTAGTATTAGTATAATTGCCTTTTATGCTGTACTTTATTATCAGTTTTTATTATCTTTGCATTGTATTTCGGCTATATATGCCATGCTTGCTGGACATTGTAATGAGAGATAGAACAGTTCAAGCTTACCCAGAATTTGTGTCTACATTTTCGAAAGGTTATTAGCAAGTGACGTCTTGATAATAATCCGATTAGCTCAATTGGTGTTGAGTGCTAATCTCTTTGTTAAACTATTGGTGTAGTCTAACATTGCCTATCCCTTGCTGTTTCACTAAAATACGAAAACTATCCAAAAACACTTAGCAGAATTCAACTAATAAGGGTGGTACCTAGTATCTTCGTTATTGGTTGTTTGCTTCCGCTACCCTTACGGATTAAAGCACTCTAATTCGTATCATTTGTGGTATCAGAGCTTTGGCTCTGAATCCTTGTTACGTGACAATGGTGGATTACAACAGCGATGATTTCATGGACAGATTGCGTGAAGCCTTAAGGAGCGTCAATCTGGGAGATGAACGATGGAGGTCTAGAAGGGGTGAACCACGTCCAAACGCGGATGAATTCAAAATCACCGAGCTACCTGAATTCAATGGCAGTGCAGACCCGGAGGTTTATTTGGAATGGGAGCGCAAGATCGATAGAATGTTTGACTTCAAGGATCTTGACGATGAGAAGCGTTGTAAGTATGCTATTCTGAAACTTAGCAAAAGTGCATCGTTGTGGTATGAGGGCTTGAAGGCTCGAAGAATACGAGATAGGAAGGAGAAAATCAGTTCTTGGGAGTCCTTGAAAAGAAAGTTGCGCAAAAGGTATGTGCCATCGAACCACAGATTGAACTTGTATAAGAAGATTTCAGATTTAGTACAAGGTAAAATGAGTGTTACTGAGTACATTGATGAATTCGAAAACCTATGTTTAATGGGTGAGTTGGAGGAAAATGAAGAGCAAAGAATGAGTCGTTTTCTTCGTGGTCTGAATAAGAACATAGCATTTGCTGTTGAGCTATGTAATTATTCTGACTTCAACACTTTGAGCACCTTGTGTTTAAAAATTGAAAATCAAAATAAGAGCAGATATAATGCTGGTGGTTCAAGTGGTTGGTCCAAGGGAGGTGTATCAGGTAGTGCAGCTGCAGCCCCTAGCACTAAACCAAATGTGACTCAACCAAAACAGGTTGAGCCTACTCCTAAACAATCTAGTGCTGCATCCAAAGAGACTAGCCTGTCGACGGTTAGGTGTTTTAAGTGTCAAGGCTTTGGACACTATGCTAGAGCTTGCCCTAATAAAAGAGTTGTGACCCTCAGAGAAGCGGTTAGCATGCGTGATGAGTTGATTAAGGAAGAGGAAGAATCTGGTGGCAATGTTGACATGGATGGACTTGAAATTGTCGAAGATGTCGACAATGAGGTAGAAGAATATGGACCTCCCATCTATGATACTTTGGTGCTTAGAACTTTACAAGCTAAAACTGCACCCTTGGATGGGGATCAAAGGAATCAAATCTTCTACACTAAGTGTCAAGTGAAGGATAAATGGTGTAGTGTCATTGTGGATGGAGGTAGTTGTACCAATGCAGCTTCAACTGAAATGGTGTCTAAATTAGGATTACTTACAACAAAACATCCTAAACCTTATGCACTACATTGGTTGGACAATGGGAGTAGTATAAAAGTTACAAGACAGACTAGTGTGGGGTTAACCATGGGGTCTTATGTTGATGAGATCTTGTGTGATGTTGTGCCTATGGATGCGAGTCATATACTTCTGGGACGTCCTTGGCAATTTGATAGAGATGTGACGCATAGAGGAAGATCAAATGAGTATGAATTGAACTACAAAGGCAAGAAGATGGTGCTGAAACCTATGGCATCAAGTGAAGTTCGTTCCATGACTACACAAAGAGGTAAAAAGCCTAGCCTCACTATGTTTGCTACTGAAAATGAAGTGAAAAATGCTATTGATAATGGTGAATTAGTTTACCTGTTGATTGCAAAGAATACTAAACAGGATGATATCGAAACCCCTCTTAAACAACAATTGGAGGCTGTTTTGGGTGAGTATGAAGATGTGTTTCCAATTGAATTACCAATTGGTTTGCCACCTATTCGTGGAATTGAGCATCAAATTGATCTAATTCCCGGAGCTCCATTACCAAACAAAGCGGCCTATAGGTGTAATCCGGAGGAGACAAAAGAGTTGCAACGGCAAATTGAAGAATTGATCAGCATGGGTTATGTGCGTGAATCAATGAGTCCTTGTGCTGTCCCAACGTTGCTGGTTCCTAAGAAGGATGGTTCCTGGAGAATGTGTATTGATAGTAGGGCAGTGAACAACATAACCATCAAATATCGCTTTCCCATTCCAAGGTTAGATGATATGCTTGATGAGTTACATGGGTCGGTTATATTCTCAAAAATCGATCTAAGGAGTGGGTATCACCAAATCAGAATGCGTGAAGGTGATGAATGGAAGACGGCGTTCAAGACCAAGCATGGTCTATATGAGTGGCTGGTTATGCCGTTTGGACTCACGAATGCACCTAGCACCTTCATGAGGCTCATGAATGAAGTACTCAAGCCTTTTTTGGGTAAGTTTGTTGTTGTTTACCTTGACGATATCTTGGTGTATAGCAGGTCTAGTGAGGAGCATTTCACTCATTTAAAACAAATCTTTGAGACCCTAAGAGCACAAAAACTCTATGGGAAGAAGGAGAAGTGTGACTTCTTGGTTGAAAGTGTGGTGTTTCTTGGATACGTTGTGTCTAAAGATGGAGTATCGGTTGATCCAACAAAGGTGGATGCTATCAAAACATGGCCAAGTCCTACAACAGTTTCGGAGGTGAGATCTTTCCATGGTCTTGCATCATTTTATCGACGCTTTATCCAGAATTTTAGCACTATAACAAGCCCTATTACTGAATGTTTGAAGAAGGGTGCGTTTGTGTGGAATGAGCAAGCACAAAAGGCTTTTGAATTGATTAAGTTAAAGCTTTGTGAAGCTCCTGTTTTAGCTTTGCCCGACTTCACTCAACCATTTGAGGTCGAATGTGATGCTAGTGGGGTTGGCATTGGAGCTGTTTTGATACAAAACAAAAGGCCTATAGCTTATTTCTCAGAGAAACTTGGGGGAGCTCGATTGAACTATTGCACCTATGACAAGGAGTTCTATGCCATTGTAAGAGCTCTTGATCATTGGAGTCATTATTTGCGTTCTAACCACTTTGTGTTGCATTCAGATCACGAGTCTCTAAAGTATATCAACGGACAACAAAAGTTGAGTCCAAGGCATGCTAAATGGGTTGAATTTCTTCAATCTTTTAATTTCTCTTCAAAATACAAAGATGGTAAGAGTAACGTGGTGGCTGATGCACTTTCAAGGAGGTATGCTTTGATTTCAATTCTCGAAACTCGCTTACTTGGTTTTGAGACTTTGAAAGACTATTATAAAGATGATGTAGACTTTGGTGAAATATACTCTAACTGTGAAAATGGAGCATTTGGAAAGTATATAATGCAGGGTGGATTTTTGTTCAAAGAGAATCGGCTTTGCATTCCAAGGCATGCAATTCGTGAGTTGCTAGTTCGTGAGGCTCATGGTGGGGGTTTAGCTGGTCACTTTGGCATTACAAAGACCCTGGAGATTTTAAAAGAACACTTTCATTGGCCAAAGATGTTAGGAGATGTGCAAAAGGTCATTAGCAAGTGTGTTACTTGTCATATGGCGAAGAGTTCTTTCAAACCAGGGGCATATACTCCATTACCAACACCTAATGGTCCTTGGATGGACGTGAGCATGGATTTCATTGTGGCTTTGCCCCGCACACAGCGAGGTAAGGATGCAATTATGGTTGTTGTTGATAGGTTTTCAAAGATGGCACACTTTGTAGCTTGTCACAAAACAGATGATGCTAGTAACGTTGCTGATTTGTACTTTCGTGAGATTGTGCGCTTACATGGAGTTCCTAAAACTATTGTTTCCGATCGTGATTCGAAGTTTTTGAGTTATTTCTGGAATACATTATGGAGGAAATTGGGTACTAAGTTGCTGTTTAGTACTTCCCATCACCCTCAAACCGATGGGCAAACAGAGGTGACTAATAGAACTCTTGGTACCTTGCTGCGTGGCTTGGTTAATAAAACTCAAAAGGATTGGGACTTGAAGTTAGCTCATGCCGAATTTGCCTACAATCGATCCCATACATATGCTACTAACCATTCTCCTTTTGAAGTTGTTTATGGTGTGAATCCTTACTTGCCATTGGATCTGATGGCTATGCCAAAGGAGGAACTAGTTCATCCAGATGCAGAGGCCAAACTCAAATCAATGATGAAACTACATGAGCAAGTGCGAGAAAGAATCAAGGCTGTAAATGAAGTCTACAAGCAAAGGTCTAAGAATAATAAGCCTAAGTTGTTCAACGAAGGTGATCTTGTATGGGTCCATTTGAGAAAAGAGAGATTCCCAAGCAAAAGAAAGAATAAGCTCATGCCTAGAGCTGATGGTCCCTTCAAAGTTATATCAAAGATCAATGACAATGCATACAAGATTGATTTGCCCGGAGAATATGGAGTACATGCAACTTTCAATATTGGAGATCTCTCACCATATTTGGATGATGATGGTATTCAAGAATTGAGGTCAATTCCTTTCAAAGGGGGAGGGGATGATGCGAAAATTGATCCAGAAGAGCTTGAAATCAGCACACGTGACAATCACCAAGGAGCTAGTGGCGTGGGGTCCTTTGCTAATCATCATCAAGGACTGAGTTTAATTACTTGGTTATTTTAACCATTTAATTATTTCTGGACTGTGCCGTCATTTTTAATCACCAAGTTAAAGACAAATAAATCAGCCATTTAAATCCTATTCTGAGCAGTTACAAAGGAGCAAAATAAGGAGCATTAAAGACAAATTCAAGGCCTTAATTTCGCCCAGCCAGTCATTGGAACAGGAGTTACATAGCTGATGGAATAATGTCATTTTAGTATTAGTATAATTGCCTTTTATGCTGTACTTTATTATCAGTTTTTATTATCTTTGCATTGTATTTCGGCTATATATGCCATGCTTGCTGGACATTGTAATGTAGAGATAGAACAGTTCAAGCTTACCCAGAATTTGTGTCTACATTTTCGAAAGGTTATTAGCAAGTGACGTCTTGATAATAATCCGATTAGCTCAATTGGTGTTGAGTGCTAATCTCTTTGTTAAACTATTGGTGTAGTCTAACATTGCCTATCCCTTGCTGTTTCACTAAAATACGAAAACTATCCAAAAACACTTAGCAGAATTCAACTAATAAGGGTGGTACCTAGTATCTTCGTTATTGGTTGTTTGCTTCCGCTACCCTTACGGATTAAAGCACTCTAATTCGTATCATTTGTGGTATCAGAGCTTTGGCTCTGAATCCTTGTTACGTGACAATGGTGGATTTCAACAGCGATGATTTCATGGACAGATTGCGTGAAGCCTTAAGGAGCGTCAATCCGGGAGATGAACGATGGAGGTCTAGAAGGGGTGAACCACGTCCAAACGCGGATGAATTCAAAATCACCGAGCTACCTGAATTCAATGGCAGTGCAGACCCGGAGGTTTATTTGGAATGGGAGCGCAAGATCGATAGAATGTTTGACTTCAAGGATCTTGACGATGAGAAGCGTTGTAAGTATGCTATTCTGAAACTTAGCAAAAGTGCATCGTTGTGGTATGAGGGCTTGAAGGCTCGAAGAATACGAGATAGGAAGGAGAAAATCAGTTCTTGGGAGTCCTTGAAAAGAAAGTTGCGCAAAAGGTATGTGCCATCGAACCACAGATTGAACTTGTATAAGAAGATTTCAGATTTAGTACAAGGTAAAATGAGTGTTACTGAGTACATTGATGAATTCGAAAACCTATGTTTAATGGGTGAGTTGGAGGAAAATGAAGAGCAAAGAATGAGTCGTTTTCTTCGTGGTCTGAATAAGAACATAGCATTTGCTGTTGAGCTATGTAATTATTCTGACTTCAACACTTTGAGCACCTTGTGTTTAAAAATTGAAAATCAAAATAAGAGCAGATATAATGCTGGTGGTTCAAGTGGTTGGTCCAAGGGAGGTGTATCAGGTAGTGCAGCTGCAGCCCCTAGCACTAAACCAAATGTGACTCAACCAAAACAGGTTGAGCCTACTCCTAAACAATCTAGTGCTGCATCCAAAGAGACTAGCCTGTCGACGGTTAGGTGTTTTAAGTGTCAAGGCTTTGGACACTATGCT
This sequence comes from Medicago truncatula, assembly GCF_003473485.1. Taxonomy (NCBI): domain Eukaryota; kingdom Viridiplantae; phylum Streptophyta; class Magnoliopsida; order Fabales; family Fabaceae; genus Medicago; species Medicago truncatula. The sequence goes on from NW_024340371.1 coordinate 23,850, forward strand.
AGAGCTTGCCCTAATAAAAGAGTTGTGACCCTCAGAGAAGCGGTTAGCATGCGTGATGAGTTGATTAAGGAAGAGGAAGAATCTGGTGGCAATGTTGACATGGATGGACTTGAAATTGTCGAAGATGTCGACAATGAGGTAGAAGAATATGGACCTCCCATCTATGATACTTTGGTGCTTAGAACTTTACAAGCTAAAACTGCACCCTTGGATGGGGATCAAAGGAATCAAATCTTCTACACTAAGTGTCAAGTGAAGGATAAATGGTGTAGTGTCATTGTGGATGGAGGTAGTTGTACCAATGCAGCTTCAACTGAAATGGTGTCTAAATTAGGATTACTTACAACAAAACATCCTAAACCTTATGCACTACATTGGTTGGACAATGGGAGTAGTATAAAAGTTACAAGACAGACTAGTGTGGGGTTAACCATGGGGTCTTATGTTGATGAGATCTTGTGTGATGTTGTGCCTATGGATGCGAGTCATATACTTCTGGGACGTCCTTGGCAATTTGATAGAGATGTGACGCATAGAGGAAGATCAAATGAGTATGAATTGAACTACAAAGGCAAGAAGATGGTGCTGAAACCTATGGCATCAAGTGAAGTTCGTTCCATGACTACACAAAGAGGTAAAAAGCCTAGCCTCACTATGTTTGCTACTGAAAATGAAGTGAAAAATGCTATTGATAATGGTGAATTAGTTTACCTGTTGATTGCAAAGAATACTAAACAGGATGATATCGAAACCCCTCTTAAACAACAATTGGAGGCTGTTTTGGGTGAGTATGAAGATGTGTTTCCAATTGAATTACCAATTGGTTTGCCACCTATTCGTGGAATTGAGCATCAAATTGATCTAATTCCCGGAGCTCCATTACCAAACAAAGCGGCCTATAGGTGTAATCCGGAGGAGACAAAAGAGTTGCAACGGCAAATTGAAGAATTGATCAGCATGGGTTATGTGCGTGAATCAATGAGTCCTTGTGCTGTCCCAACGTTGCTGGTTCCTAAGAAGGATGGTTCCTGGAGAATGTGTATTGATAGTAGGGCAGTGAACAACATAACCATCAAATATCGCTTTCCCATTCCAAGGTTAGATGATATGCTTGATGAGTTACATGGGTCGGTTATATTCTCAAAAATCGATCTAAGGAGTGGGTATCACCAAATCAGAATGCGTGAAGGTGATGAATGGAAGACGGCGTTCAAGACCAAGCATGGTCTATATGAATGGCTGGTTATGCCGTTTGGACTCACGAATGCACCTAGCACCTTCATGAGGCTCATGAATGAAGTACTCAAGCCTTTTTTGGGTAAGTTTGTTGTTGTTTACCTTGACGATATCTTGGTGTATAGCAGGTCTAGTGAGGAGCATTTCACTCATTTAAAACATATCTTTGAGACCCTAAGAGCACAAAAACTCTATGGGAAGAAGGAGAAGTGTGACTTCTTGGTTGAAAGTGTGGTGTTTCTTGGATACGTTGTGTCTAAAGATGGAGTATCGGTTGATCCAACAAAGGTGGATGCTATCAAAACATGGCCAAGTCCTACAACAGTTTCGGAGGTGAGATCTTTCCATGGTCTTGCATCATTTTATCGACGCTTTATCCAGAATTTTAGCACTATAACAAGCCCTATTACTGAATGTTTGAAGAAGGGTGCGTTTGTGTGGAATGAGCAAGCACAAAAGGCTTTTGAATTGATTAAGTTAAAGCTTTGTGAAGCTCCTGTTTTAGCTTTGCCCAACTTCACTCAACCATTTGAGGTCGAATGTGATGCTAGTGGGGTTGGCATTGGAGCTGTTTTGATACAAAACAAAAGGCCTATAGCTTATTTCTCAGAGAAACTTGGGGGAGCTCGATTGAACTATTGCACCTATGACAAGGAGTTCTATGCCATTGTAAGAGCTCTTGATCATTGGAGTCATTATTTGCGTTCTAACCACTTTGTGTTGCATTCAGATCACGAGTCTCTAAAGTATATCAACGGACAACAAAAGTTGAGTCCAAGGCATGCTAAATGGGTTGAATTTCTTCAATCTTTTAATTTCTCTTCAAAATACAAAGATGGTAAGAGTAACGTGGTGGCTGATGCACTTTCAAGGAGGTATGCTTTGATTTCAATTCTCGAAACTCGCTTACTTGGTTTTGAGACTTTGAAAGACTATTATAAAGATGATGTAGACTTTGGTGAAATATACTCTAACTGTGAAAATGGAGCATCTGGAAAGTATATAATGCAGGGTGGATTTTTGTTCAAAGAGAATCGGCTTTGCATTCCAAGGCATGCAATTCGTGAGTTGCTAGTTCGTGAGGCTCATGGTGGGGGTTTAGCTGGTCACTTTGGCATTACAAAGACCCTGGAGATTTTAAAAGAACACTTTCATTGGCCAAAGATGTTAGGAGATGTGCAAAAGGTCATTAGCAAGTGTGTTACTTGTCATATGGCGAAGAGTTCTTTCAAACCAGGGGCATATACTCCATTACCAACACCTAATGGTCCTTGGATGGACGTGAGCATGGATTTCATTGTGGCTTTGCCCCGCACACAGCGAGGTAAGGATGCAATTATGGTTGTTGTTGATAGGTTTTCAAAGATGGCACACTTTGTAGCTTGTCACAAAACAGATGATGCTAGTAACGTTGCTGATTTTACTTTCGTGAGATTGTGCGCTTACATGGAGTTCCTAAAACTATTGTTTCCGATCGTGATTCAAAGTTTTTGAGTTATTTCTGGAATACATTATGGAGGAAATTGGGTACTAAGTTGCTGTTTAGTACTTCCCATCACCCTCAAACCGATGGGCAAACAGAGGTGACTAATAGAACTCTTGGTACCTTGCTGCGTGGCTTGGTTAATAAAACTCAAAAGGATTGGGACTTGAAGTTAGCTCATGCCGAATTTGCCTACAATCGATCCCATACATATGCTACTAACCATTCTCCTTTTGAAGTTGTTTATGGTGTGAATCCTTACTTGCCATTGGATCTGATGGCTATGCCAAAGGAGGAACTAGTTCATCCAGATGCAGAGGCCAAACTCAAATCAATGATGAAACTACATGAGCAAGTGCGAGAAAGAATCAAGGCTGTAAATGAAGTCTACAAGCAAAGGTCTAAGAATAATAA